>NW_010192829.1:58221-67601 GCF_000695765.1 Mesitornis unicolor | reverse complement strand
AGGAATATTTTAGATCAAAACTTATGCCCTGGATTCAGAAGACCTATGTTAGTCTTCCTATCCAAAGGCGATGGGGAAGGTGGGAGATGTAGCAGGTAATTCTGTTCTCTTCAGCTGGGCATCAATTTGACAGAAGGAGATACTCAGTAGACTGACCAGCTCTATGAGAATGAAAGATTCTGGCATAACTGCTTTTAATGTAGGTGTCTGCTCAAATCCTGACGCCAATGGTGTCGAGTATACACACACATATACACATAAACCTAGCTTTGAAGAGACATTGTCTTTAGATTTGCTCCTTATTAACTAATTGAAGAACACTAAAATCATCTGTGCTGAGACAAAAGTCATCCAAGTTTTGTACACGCTGAAATAGTACGGAGAACGCTGACATCCCATATAAATCCCTCAACTGAATGTCCTCTTCCCTCTAAATTCAGATTAACATCTTCATAGTGAAGCATGAGATCGAAGCAATTAGCCAGAGCTTGGTGGTTTATTTGCCACAACATACAATCTTTTCAACCCCAGCTGTCCTTCCCTCCCCCGTTATGAATACAGAATACTATGCCTAAGAATGAGAAAGTGGTGAATAATAAACACAGAATGATTAATAAGAAGTGTTTCCATCAAAACTGATATTGGAATAAATGATCAAACCCTTTCATAATCAGCTCATTTATTACAGTGAATGCCTTACAGTGAAAGCTTGTCATTTGTACTAGTTCTTGCAATGGGCAGTTATTCTATGTGTTTACTTCAAGAGTACATTTTCGTACTTCAGTAAATCAAGAAATATTGATTCTGAGCAAGTCATTGATTTTATTGTCAGAACAAATTTAGCTTTGAGAATTGATTTTACTAACCCATTTCATAAGTCCCTCTAAACACACTGTTTGTGAGCAATCCACATTCTCTTGATGTAAATACCATTTGTAATTTGGCCAAAAACCAATTTAAGTGGAGATGGGCCAAATTAATTTTTCATTTACGTTTATGCCATTCTGGAATAAACTCAGCAGCCTTGCAAGGATATACAATTGTTTCTGACCAAGTGAAAACACAATTCACTTATTTTCATTGATATAATTTCAGATTAACATGCTTGACTTCAAGAGGATGTGATTATTTCATAGAGTTTCCTGGTTATCAGCAGCAATTTTGGAAAAAAAGACTATCGAGCAAATTTAATACACTTGTCTTTTCAGAACATGCATTCTCGGCATTTATTTCATGTCTGCATTTTACTGCGTATGTGAAAAATCCGAAAAGGTATGAATTTTGTGAAAAAATTCACTTAAACCCCCACAAAACAAATCCTCCAATCAAGAAATGCTTCCAAAAGGTGTATGTACACCTGTGCTACAGACTGTCAGTAATGTGACTTCACCTACCAGGGACAGAAGACTACAGAGTATTACTTAGGCTTGGAAAACGACACTTTTTAGGGACACTTGAAAAGGCCATCACTTATTTACTGGCATCCGTTCACAATTTATCTGAATATTACTTCAATCTGTGTGGTGAGAACACACCTTGATTTCCCAGAATGCTGAAGCATTTGCAAAATTCTGAGAAATGTGCAGCAGAAGTTTCCTGTAGGTGCTGCAGCATGGAAGCACCTGGACTGTTCACAGCAAAAAAAAGAGTTTATTTCTGCTTCTACGAAAAGAAAGCCCTATCCCAGCTGAATGCTGATGTCCTGAGAGCAATATGAAGAAGAATTTGCCCTGTGACACGTTTTTTCTTATCTATGACTTAGCAGAAGCCGTTTCTCCATGGCACTGGAACTATGATGTAGAGTAAGGTAAACTAATCCCGTTTCTGGTAAGTAGCCAACCTGCCAAAAATAGGATTTTAAGGCTATTTAAATCTACTTACAAATTTGGCATATTTGATTTCAGCTCCAAAAGTTTACCATTTTAATTTCATTTCAATTAAGAAAATAATTTTATTTCCACATTTGCCAGACTCTCTGCTTTGACTTATTTGCTTAAGGGTATTTGCATTTCTTAATCCTTAAAAGGGATTGAAAACCATCAAAACTCACCACTTCAGATTTAGAGAAGCATTATTGTTACTGAGCAAAACGAGCAGAAACTTGAACACAAATACACAGCCACACGTCATATGGCCAGTAAAGCAATTATTTGCACAGCCTGAGATGCACATCGGAAGGAGGAGGCAGGGAGCAGACCTTGCACCTGGCACCATTCCCTGCACCTCAGAGATCTCTAATCTGGTTATTGGTGCCGCGGGCAGTTGTTACCGTATCCAAGAAGCAAGCAGATGTGCTTCAGGCAGCTTGAAGTCCATGAAGCATCGCTCCTGCCAGCTGGTACCCAGCAACGGAGCGGAGTCAGTGCCTCTGGCTGGGGAGCTGCTGCCTGCAGTGGGCTCCCGCTCATCAGCTGCAGGACGGGCTCTCCTGCACCAAGTGGTGCCAGAGCAGAAGCCAAGGCGCCCAGAAGCTGTATGATCTTAAGACAATTACTAGGCTAGTTTAAGCTTGGGTTTAGCACGACTAAGCCAGTTGACCCTCTTCTGCTTTACATGGAATAATTATGTATCTACTGGAGCAGGGAGAACACAAAACCTGACTATCCCAGAACTGGGAACAGGGAAGCTGAGCTTCTTCTGCCCACCTTTGCAAATGCTTACGGTGCAGACATGTGAAATGGAACAAGGACAACTTGTTCTGTTTTGACTGTAGCAATAACACCTCCAAGTGCTGCTGCAACGGCAGCATTAGATTCCATCTTTCATCCATGTGAAATTTGCTAAGAACTACCCAAAACATTGACCCCACGTTCTTAATGTACGTGAATACAAGATCATAGGCACCTGCTATTACTCAAAGTCTACTTGGAAATGAGGAACAAGCTCTTACCAATGTCACACTGTAGATTTTAACTGTGATTTTCTGATTGTGAAGGACTGAGAAAAGGGCAGGGAGAAAATAAGATGCAAAATTAACCAGATCCTGGTTATTAGCTTACACAGCCCATAATACAACTTCAGTATGTTACTTGAATGCTTCCAGATTTTTTTCTAGGACAGTTTTTTTCCCCATTTTGAAGCGGATTAATTCAAGCATTTATTGGCAAAGGCCAATCCCTTGTGCTATCTGTAAGTGTAGCTCATGTACTATTCAAGACTATGACTTATGTTTCCTCATGTTTATCTATATATCTTTTTTAGCATAAACTAGAGATGCAGTAAGTGTCTTTTAATCCAATTTCTTTTACACTGCTCTTGAAATAAGACCTGAAGAGCATTTTGAGAAATGTATTGAAATGCAGCAGCCTCACTATAATACCGCTGTTGTGTAATTACTGACTGTAATACTCCTCTGTGATTTAGAACACTTAGATGTAAACAGAATATATTTTTTTTCCATTTAGTAGTTCAAGCAAATGAGTCTGAATGTTGAACTAAAGGAAAGCACTCTAAACTTCCGATAAACTCCCTAGAAGATAAATACCTCAGAGTAGCGAGCAGCTTTCTAAAGCAGTATGTACTCTTTATAGAAGCCCCTCTACACATTCATACGCCATCTCCTGGAAAAAAACAAGTGTATAGTTTTGCATTTATATGGTACATCTTAAGATGTTCATGTGAATGGAAGATCCACTCTATACTGTGCAGTCCAGAGTTATCTGATTAATCCAGCATATTCTGATCTATAATCCTTGTACAAGAAACTAAGTTATCTGTCTCCACAATGTGTAGAAAAGTGACAACACAGGAAAACCAGGTGTCTACCTGAGTGATGTCCATTCCAGCGTCACAGCTCAATGGCTGGGTTGATGTGAGGCCGTTCGAACCTATTATTGTTGTGATCACACCGTTCTCATCAATTTTCCGAATCATGGTACCGTCAACGAAGTAAATAAATCCATGCTTATCTACAGTGATACCTGGACAGAGGGAAAGGGCAAGAAAAGAGCGTTAGTACTGACAGTATCTAGATTAAAAAGTATACGCTTAAAATGTTCCCTCTCTTTTGAGACATGGAAAATCTGCCTATTAAAAAAAGTATGACCTTTTTTTCCTACCCATTACTTATTTGAGACATACAAAAACTGTATCTGGAAAGATCATACCCATATATCAGATTGTCTTTGACTCACAGAGAAAGAAGGAAGATATAAGGAAGACACAGAACAAAACAGCAGAGGCTTTGCTTGTAATGCAATTCTATATATATAGAATTAGGCTCTTCAATAACTTTACTTCATGTCCATCACAGTGGGATAAGAGTAGCTTATCTAAAAACTTATCTCACAGTGGATTTTTCTTCATTTTGACTTTCTTAATTCTCACGCAGAGGCAATTTTTTTTATTACTGTACTGTCTGAATTATCAGAAAGTCTGAGCAAGTAAGAGGCACCAACAGAAAGCAGCACTGCACTGCACAGGGGAGATGGACTCTGAAACAAATGCAAAGGAAAAAACCATGGTCTTCTGTATTTCAGTGGGGAAACTGAGGCATGGAGGGCTTGCTGTCCGCCAGCAGCCGTGTCTAGTACAGCCATGCCACAACTCATGCCCAGCTCTGGTCTACCCTGGTCTAATACTTTCTCCCCAGTTCTTCCTGCATTCAGTTTATTACACTTTTCTATATTGCATGAACTGTAAGTAAGATGTTTTTTCCTCTGAAATGTTGAGAATATAGCTAGAAAAGCACTTCTATTCATGTTAGGTTTGTGAAATCCTTTCTAGCAAAACTGCTCAATTTCTTGCTTTAAATTACTTCATAATTTCCCATTTAAAGTTGCATAACTTCGCAATTATAGCAGCTGCTGAGTACAGCCAAGCTATTTTAATAATGAATTTATGTTCTGCTACACAGAAATGAAAGGCAGAGGACTTGAACAGATGGTTTGGACAGTGGCTTATATGGTTCTTCATTTTTGTCCCCTGCATTTAGCACAACCGATGGCTGTATGTACTCCGAGTTTACAAAACACTTGTCTGCACGCCAGTTTAGGATTTCACACAGCAATTCCACATGCCATCAAAAAAGAAAAAAAACCCCAAACTGAATTCCTTCACCTCCCAGCCACATTTTCTAATACTCAATGTAATTTCTTTAAATATATAGGAGCAGCTGTAGCTGGGGGCAAGGGAGAATAAGCAGTCTGGGTGCCAGGGGCAGGACCAGGCGACCCAGATGGGGAACATGGATCACCTCTGGGGCTGGGAGAAGCGGGCCCATCTCCCCAGACCTAAGTAAATCCATACCTGGCAGTTGGAAACACCTAGGGACTGAGTTTGAGTCACATACCTACACATTAGAGTGTAATATGATTTCTCTTAGTGTTAACACCCAGCAGACAAGCTGCCCACGACCACTTCTTTTCTTTTCTAACAGAAAGCAGGTACAATGTCCACACCAGTTTTTCTGTCATGTCCTCGACTCTCCCCTCTGTGGAGCAGGCTGACCTCTGCCAGAGGTTTCCATCCCTTGCCAAGAGGGAGGCACTGAGCAAGGCTGTGAAGGCCCTGCAGGGGGACAGGCTTTGGGGTACACCCTGCCATCATGTCCCCCATCACCCAGTTCCCACACAGAGGTGCCTCTTCACCACAGATGACATTTAGGCACCTTGCAAAGGTCTGAGGGTATCATCACAAAAGAAATCCAAAGGCCACAGCAGTTGACTTTAGCGTCCAGTGCTCCTACTGCATCCAGCAGGGTACAAGGTCAGGCCTCATCTCTTTGTTATGTGAAATGCCTGATCATTGAAATGTCATGTTCTCCAGGACAAGTGTCAGATGAGGGACTGAAATCACCTGGGGAAAACTGGATAGGGGAAATCTGGGAGGTTATAAAAAATCTAAGGGAAGAACAGCTCTGTTAGGATCTGGCTCCCTATCAACTTGTGATCTACCAGATCATGCCTCCTGGTCCTGCCTCCCTCAAAGGATCTTTACTCTTTAATTAAAGAGTAACGGTGCTTTTGAAAACTACAGAATAACTGGCAAGCTCATGGCTGTCGCCTGCTTCTGAGAAGTCCAATTATAAATCTGAAAGGCTGAAGGTTTGAGGTGAACCAAGGTGAAGAGTGCATTTGAGAAGCAAGTTTGTTTTGGTCTTGGGGGGTGACCTGTATGTTCCCGTTTGTCCCTCATGCATGCTAAAGAGACTTTGCACTGACGGACCCGTGCACAGAAAAGGCCAGAATTAGGGGTGCTTGCAGGGCTGGAGTTGAGGGCACACTGCCTCTTCAGAAACAAAGGCTAGGTGTGCGATGCAAACTGCTGATACTCCTTTGAGACAACTAAGCTGCTGCAATGTCGACCCTAAAACCCCAAATGAAGCAAAATGCAATCCAGTCTGGTTATTAATGACAATATCAACAATTAATATACAAATCTGGTGAGGTTTTTTCCAAATCTGATGAGATTTTTCTAAATGTTATTTAAGCAAGGAGTTATGCCTCTCGACCCGGGGAGCACAGCCCTGGATTGGATCCATGCCACAGGTAACGCAAGGCCAGGATCTAACACTAAGGCAAGCGCATCTTCTGTTTTATGCAATTTCCCTGTGAACAGATGGCTGTGTTGGCTGCAAACCATCCATTATATAAAAATAAAAAAATTATGCTGCAATGAAATAAGGCTACTCAGCTGTGTTGCTGAATGGATTTCAAACACTGAATATATAAGGAAACCAAAGATCCTTTAATGTTAATAGTGTACATTTTGCTCTTCAGTCATGGCAAGAAGACAACCTATCTGCAAGGGAAGTACATATGCCAGTGTGATGGCATAAACAAGCCCGTGTCGTCACTATTTATACAAAAGATGATAAATTCCTGGTGCTTCCTAATAAGCCAGTTTCTTCAAGTACCAGTGTATATTCACTCAACAATGAACTCCTGCTTCCAGTGCTTACTCCATATACAAAACCAACATGAGTTTACCCATTTGAAAAAAATTACTTATGCATTTAAGTCTTGTTGACAAATGCCCTATATAAGGCATCCGTTGGAAAGCAAAATATAGACTCGTGGCTAAACTGTCCCAATTTATTCATTGTTAGAGTTGGATTCATTAATGCTCCTGTCACATCTCACATGATGCTTCACATAATCTGTACTTCAAGAGCTTATTTTTAATCCTTTTCTGACGTACAGTGTAATGCAGAATCAAATCACACACAGCACTTCAATCGTGCTTTAATCACTGAGGAACTCGGAGAGGAATCACGCACATGCTGAGTGTAATGAACTTGCACTGAGTGCAAGTGGGAACACTGCTCACTCCGTGAGTGAGTAAAAAAAGTCACTTTTAGGTATATTTTCTTTGCACAGAGAATGAGATGTAGTTTGTATTGGCCTCTCAGTCCGATTCTGTTTTTTAAGGAACTGTAATACTACACTGTGTGCCCAACTGGCACTGTCTTCAGGCAAAAATGTGACAGGCTTGCCTTGCTTGCATATGAGATTCCTCCTTAAACACTGATGTCTGAGTAAGGACAAAAACTTGTGCAAGGATTTAGTCTTGTTCTTTGTCTCAGGGCTGAGCACAATCTCTGAGTAACATGCTTGTGCTGAAGAACTGCTTTTAGTCACGTTTAGCCACTGGGACTGTCTTAAATAGGACTAGATTTTATTTCTGTATGTAAAACAGTAGCTCTTACGAACATCTATCTCCAGTAGATTTATGTGCAGAAATCTTGGAACAATCTTTGTAAGACTTAGAGGCCTTTTAATCAGCACCATTTAAATTCTGTTAACTAACATTAAAAATGGACTGCTGCTAGTGCAATCACACGTGGCTATTTATCATCACCAGAAAGACTCTGCAGAAAAAGTTTTGCCTTCATAACTGTTTTCTGCACAAAACAGAACTTAGATGGGCTGGGTACAACCATGACAATCACAGAAGGCTGACTATAATCTCTCCTGTCATAATGCTCTCAGGAGTGATTTTGGTTACAGGGTTATTTCCACTGACAGATCTGCCTTAGTGCAATACGTACATGCACAATTACAAATGCAAATGAAACTCTGAAAGCAAACTGACTGCTTTTACGTGTAGTTCTCATAGGTAAAAATTCAAAATGCATATGATTACTATACGTACGATCTTTCACACTAGGAATTTTGGCATGTCAATGTTAATGGAGCTAAGATTACGGTGCTAAAATATAGACTAAAAGTAATACAGTAAATCCCCCATTAAATTGTTTCTCCCCTTCCTCCCCCCCAGACACCATAGCCTGCATTTGCATCCTATTAAGAGACTCCTATTGGGAACAAATCCTTTTCAAACACATCAATAAAGAGCAGGTAGAGCTACATGTAGCCCACTTCTTGAAATCCTACTTTACACTTCTTGCTCAGCTACAAACTTTGCAAATAAGCATTTTATATTGAAAACTTCTAATTAAACTTCTGAAGAATTTGTAAAAGAACATCTAAAACCACTGGTGAGGGCTGATAAAAGAGAACTCAACCTTCTGCTGAAGAAAAACTGTATTTAGAAGGAACTTGCGATTCTCATAAAACTTTTAATAGGAAGAAGTGAATCAAATTGGTTAATTACCATTTTATGGTTGGTAAAAGGGCAAATTACATGCCATCCATTTCTAAACTTCTAAATGTCTCCAATGCTTTTAATTAAAGCTGCCATCTAGAAACTACTAAAGCAATTTTATGCAATTAGTTATTTATAGGTTACCATAATACACCTCTCAAAATATGATGCGAGTGATTTGCAGTCTGTCGCTTTGTGATCTTTGTCATCTGTACTTCATTACTGTCTCAGCCCTAGCGGCAAGATATTCAGCACTTCTTTGTCAGCTGGAACGCAACCTCAGTGCTTGCACTTGAGTGCTGCTCTCCTCAGATGTGTAACGGTAGAGCTGGAGCAAACGGCACTTTTAATTACTGACTGAATGAAAATGTCCTGCTTCCAGTCTGAGTCACGATGATTGGGGTCCTACTTACTGCTGACAGTGGTTAGCAGAAGTCAATAACTGATGTATTCAGATGAAGGTTGGATGAAATTCACCTGAAATGTTCTACAAGATTCACAGACTTCTGAAATCATAGGTAGGTAAGACTACTGAAGAGAGACAAATAAGGAATACATTTTGCTTAATAAAAAATGGCACGAGATGAAGTTTTTGCTGGTTCTATGATGCATACATGACAATGATTCTAGGCTGCAAATCACCCTGGTTTGTCTACTTACTCTATGTATTGCTAATGAAACATCTCACGCCATTGTGCTTTCCTTTTTGAACCGTATGGAAGCACTGAAAAGGCCTTAGGAATTTACAAAATAGCAAAGATTGCTGAATAAATACTATTGATCCTTACCTGACAAAGGGGTCTTGTTTTCACAAATGGGAATTCAGTCTGTGT
>NW_010192829.1:32052-58190 GCF_000695765.1 Mesitornis unicolor | reverse complement strand
AAGGTAACAGGAATGTTTCAGCTGAGCAGGAGCAGGCCCTAAATGGGCTACTGTCTTTTGATAAATGTAAAGGTTTAATCTGAGCAGTTGTTTTTACAGCTTTATTTACTTTAGGAAGTACTGCTGCAGATGGTGAGCAACAAGACTGATTATTTCAGGATGCAAGCTACTGGGGCGAAGACATTTTCAAAACCACGATTTTTTTTTCTAGCATTTTCTTAGCGAAGTACTTCCAAGCAAACTGGATAAAACTACACTGCAGAACTGATTTTTAATTTAAGCTTTCATTTGGGTTGCTAGTTCATGGCCATGGGTCTGAATGAAAAAGTTCTTTGCTGCAGCTGTGTGTAAGGTATTTTTATGCATGGGATTTAGATCTTACTCCCACCTTCTACATTTCCCTGGTGCTTACTTTGAGGTCACTGCGCTGCAGTCAAGTGCTCTGTACTCAGTGTGTAATTCTTAATTTCTTGAGACACTGACTGTACACTTAATTGCACAGTGTGTGTGTGCATTGCACTTCTAGTTCTGGAGTCTGGTCTGGACCCAGGAGTCAAAAAGCAGACACTGCAGGACCTTAGATGCTTAAACCTTTGGATACTGTGCTTGGGCTTCCAAATATTGTAAATCACTTCAGATGCTTAGGGTTCAATCACTCAATCACCCTAACAAATGTTAATCTAAGACATATTTCTTAGTATACTGACTGGGAGGCACTGTAGCTCAGCAAAAATGTGGTAACTTGATTGTCTCAGCCTCTCACTGCCTCTGTCAATTTAGCTTGGAAAGTCAAATCTATTTACATGTCTAAAGCCCTCTCATTTCAGAAGGGCAGGGTAGGTAAGTGTTTAATGCCTTTGATCCAGGCATTGGCTTTGCAGTGCTAAGTAGAATAACTCCCAGGTATTCCTATTAATTTTAGTGCTTCTTACTGCTTCAATACTCAATGACTAATCTGGTTAAGATCAGGACACGATCCCTTAGGGCCTTATTATAAATACTAATTCAGATTGTATAAATGACAGCATTGGTGACTAGATGTGCCATAAATACTTTTTATCAAAAAATTCCCAAACCCACCAAACAGAATTCCCCACCCCAAAATTAAAATCTGTTTCTTGGTAAAGTTCAAGTGATTGGAATTCTGTCAATGATTAATATCTTGTGTAGTTACTTCTTCATTTTCAATATCTTCTTGTGTAATAAATGTGTTCAGCTTGTCACAGATCTTATTTTATGTCCCCACCTTGTATCATTTCACATTCTGCTTAAGTACTTGGTCATCTATTACATGACTCATTAGTCTGAGATCTCTACAGAATTAAAGAAAGTTGCAGTAAAAATAATATATTGAAGTTCAAATTTCAACTACATCACCCATGCATGTTTAAAAGCATCTTTCAAAGTCAGCTCAACACACACTACGCAAGATTAACGTTCAGCAAGCCCCATCTCCAGTTCCTCACAGAGAAGCGGGTGCAGACTGAACAAAGACACACGTGTTTGTTACCTGTACAATAAAAGTTGCGGAAAGCAGATCAAATCATAGTCGATCAGTGTGACCTCAGGATGTTTTCCTGACTGGCGTTTAATTGCTGGTCACTAGGCAAAGACAGTCTTGCCAAATAAAGATAATGAGAAATAGAAGTTTATGAGAGACTTCAATCATTAAATAATAATCTAGGACTCTCCCAAAACCTTCCTGCATGCCCACTGAAGGAGAAAAACTGTTAGGATTTCAAAAACGCTAAAACAGCATTTGAAGCAATTTTCGTTCAGAAAGGCACACTTGAATTTCCACTTATTTACATACTTCTGAGGATGATACCAAACAGGATTAACTTTCGCAAGAGTTACACGGCAGGTACTTCTTATCAGTTTTGCAAACGGATAAACTGAGTCATACAGATAAGCCCTTATGCAGAGTCACAAGCAGCTGGTGGCAAAAATGAGAACACAACGTTTGAGCTGCAAGTAACCAAGGTCAGCCAGCCACTGAACAGAGTTCTGTCTCAGTATTACCTTTCTACCAAGTGAGGGCTAAATTGATTTTTCATTTATAACAGGAAAAGAGTGTAATACTCAGGACAAAAAAAAAGAAGGCAAATGGGGAAAAAAGCAAAAAGATTTTTCTATAGCAGCTTAAAAAATGAATGCTAATCTTGTCTGGTCATTGAGGAGTGCAAGTGACTAGATTTAATAATCTGTTCGCAAGTATTCTGTCTTTATTTGCATTATCAGGTACCTATTTTTGCACTGTAAAACTCCCAGAAGTGAGAAATAAGAAGCAACTATTATTTTTTTAAATATTTGTGGTCAAATACTACGTAACATTGTGTTGCTTTGTGTCCAAGTATTTTTAAACATGGTTAAGATGTTGGTGAGTCTGTGAACTCGCCAAAGTTTTTGTCAGTGTTTCCTGTCTCCTTAAAATAATTTTGTTTATAGTGTTTGAATATTATTCAAAAAGAAATATGACATCTTCTCACAAGACAATTATTCCAATAACACACAAAATAAGTGATTCAATTCAAAAGAATCTCTAAAACTATATTTAAGTAAGTGAGACTTTTCGGTTTTTTAGTAAGGCACAGATCTATGGGTACCAGGCAAGTACTTCCCAATACTTTCCTAGGTTATTCAACCTCTTAAAGTTTAGGGGAAAACAAGGCCATGCACTTATAGGGCCATTATGATAATACCCATCTAATTGTTGATACTGTGCTGGCGACTACAGGTTGATGCTGCATTTTGCTAGGGCCCGTACAAAAAGGGAATGTGGCTGCCCATAGCTCCTCGAGATTAAAATCCAAAAGCCCAAATGTAACAAATCTGACAATTTCAAACTGATGTAACTTAGAGTAGATGTATAAATCAAAAGCAGCTGGGTGCAATTACCTGAATTCGCCAATACATGAGCCATTGTCTGCTAACAGTTTATTTTTCAATATTTGCTAGTTGCCCCAGAACTTATGAATTGTGCTTTTATTCCTCTTAATTTCTTTATGACTAGAACCTTCTGGTAAGGGCGCCATCTATACATAGGTATTTTTAAAGTAAACAGCATATTACAAATTTTCACCAACACACTTCCCCAGTAAGAAAGTAAGACGGAACAACTAATTTTACCGTAATTAGATACAGTCAATTGTAATCAGCAATACAACATTGAGCATTTTCCTGCTACAGTAACTGGAAACCTTTGTCTTCTACTATTTTTAGGACTGATTCATTACATTAATTAGCTGCCTGAAGATTAACATTTATATATACTTACCTCACACTTACCTTCTATCATTAAAGAGATGTTAAAAGTCACTCTATAATTACAATGTGTTTCTTGCTAAGCCTTAAAACAGGATGATTTGCTTGTTTTGGAGACATTTGTACCTGGATATACATTCTAATTTCCTACTGATATACAGCCTTCCTTTATTAGCTCACGAGAAATCATCAAAACCCTTCCCCAGAGCGAGTCATTAGGAGGGAGTGGTGTGCGACACGGGGAGCATGCTAACAGCCCGCTCAGGGCTGTGCCATGGGAGCTGCTGAGCACCCTTTGTTCCAGGGATTTCGGTGGGAGTTGAGGGTGATCAGCTGCTTTAAAGCAGCAAATCCAGACTTTATCACAGTTCTAATGCACACTGCAAGGGGATTAGTTGTGGCACTGGTGGGAATTCAAGGCTTTGCACACATTTTGCCTGTGACAATGCAGGATGTATGTGACAGGAAGGCTGCAGCAAAGTGCTTACTTCACGTGTAGCAGGTGAGATGCTCGTACTTTGCAAAGTGAATTTAATGAGGAAGGGCAAACTAGAGCTCCTAATAAACTTGATTTTGCCGGCTGCCTCATTTGAACAGCCCTGCCTTAACGTGTATGAGTAAGCTCCATTAACATTATAAGAGTCTCTTGAATGCATAAAATATAAAAAGTTGATTTGGCAACCATATTATTTACTTAAAAGTTAAATATAATTAAATGCTGCCATCTTGCAATTGAAAGGTAATAAAAGACGAGTGCTACCACACAAGGAAAGAGTATTTCAGAGGATATTAGCTGGAGTCTGCTGCTCGTGCTACTCTCCCACAAAGGACTGGTTGTATTAAAAATGTGAGTGAGCCCTATGAAATTATTTGGCTTGTTTATAGCTGGTTAATTAGTCACCTAAAAACAATTTTCGTACATCCAGTTGCATCTAAGTTTCTACATAACAGAAGGAAATGACAGATGACCAGCACCAAGTAATTCAGATATGCTCTTTTCTTACCTCTTGGACTGTTGAGAGAAGCCTCAGATGCCTTTCCACCATCTCCACAGTGACTCTGGTCAAATGGAAGGCACTGATCGCCTGTTCCTGCCACCACATCTGCGTTTTTGGCCAGATCCTTGGTTTCAGTGAGAGATTTTGCTTTGTAGACTTTTCTGGTGTTGGTATCTGACAAGTAAAGGGATTCTGACACTGGATCAACGGCTAAGTAATACTTATGTGCAGGACTTGTACTAAAACAGAAGGGAAGAGCATCAAAGTTAATTTGGTTTTCTTTCATATCTCTCTTTATGGTAGCATAACACTTCTGATGACAACTGTTCAATGATTTGGAGATGACAGAGTCGTAAGTGACTCCAGCTTTAATGCAGCTCACGCAAGCACTGCTGCTGAGAAGGAAGGAAGCAGTACAAGTGCAGAGCCTGACCGAACAGCTACGTACCAGTTAGCAAGCTTATGCAGAGAGTGGTATTGGTGGAGTCAGTCTGTCCATTAGCACCGAGCGACCCAGTATAAAGCTAACTGGAGGGACTTCGGCTTAGTTGTAATTATTACTATCACAAGCAAGGTCTTTCTTCTATACCTGCTAAGTCCTCATACTGTTGACACTAAAAACAAATCGATGACTTGCAGCAAAGTGAATCACAGGCTGTTCTGCATGGGCACAAATATCCACTCTTGGTTATTTTTATCTGTTTCTGAACCTTAGGAAATATGAAGGTGTGAAATATGGTGCCTTACTTCATGCTGACTGTATTGTCAGGAGCAAGGCAGAAGGCCAAGTACTGTCAGTGCAACTAGGCATGAATTAATGCACCATAATTCATGCACTGAAGTGCCTTATTGAGATTATAAAATGTTATTTAAAAAAATATATACGTATGTTAATTAAATGGTGAGGTTCATAAATTCTAATTGGAGAACTGGGCTGCATCTTATTAATCAGTGACACTTTTTGTTTCTTTTGGAGTGTGAAGTTAATTTCCAGTCTGAGGAAATTATCCAAGCACATGGCACACCACACTAGTGTCCTGAGCCTGGTGAGACTGCAGTGCAGTCCTGATTATAAACGAAAATAAAAATCCAGATAGGTGCAGATCCTTTAAATAACACAGTTGGTTACTGAAACGGTGGGAGACAGACACAGGCAGAGTGGTGGGCAATGCCTGGCAGAGCGTTTAGGTGCTCACACAGTATTTTTACCACTGCCATGTGTTTCCAGGGGGAAGGAGGAGACTCCTGACAGGCAGCTGGGCAAGACATTGACCTGCCTGCATCTCCTGTAACTCAATATGGGGCCTTCCTATCTGCTCTGCAGATAAAAAGACTGTCAAATCCTGTTTTCTGTTTTGTTTTGTTAGAGACACTTTATTAGCACTGGCACAATTAACTAACACTTAAGATTGCTGCAACAAAGTTAGGAAATGAGTGACTCCTCTCAGCTTCATCAGTGTTGTCTCTTGGTGCTCCTTCTGCAGGGCTGGGTTTTCATGTCACGAGAAATCAAGAATGGAATAATCTAGATAGAGCAGAACTGAAGAACTGGCAGAGGCTCCAGGACAGATGTGTAATGTCTGAGATGACACTGACTTATTTTGCTGACTTGATTTCAGGTTGATGGAGCCTCTAAAAACATGAGGTTTTTGCTTGGCTGAGGCAGACACTAAGCTTTACTGATCACCAATTAGACAGTTCTACCTTACTGAGCAATGTGGCAAAACAATGTAAAAATTACCGATATCTGTTATTTTGGCAATCTACCGAGTACTCTACATATTGCTAAGAAACTTCTAGCAGATGATCAGCCGAAATCTCCTTCCCATTTATAAGTGATGAGGCTAATGCTATACCATGATAAATGCGATAGAGCTAGGGCCTATTTCTGTCAATTCTCGTTCTCCAAGCAAAAAGAGACAGAAACTACTCAGCATCTCTGAGGACTGAGCCACAAGCTAGACTAGCTTAGGGCTGACCGTAGTCACTAACATCTATAAGAGGAAATATCAGGAAAAAGGTAACCCTGCAGTTGGAGAACAGATGTGAAACACAGTCCAAGGAATGAAAGAACAGTGGTGGGACGAAGGATGAGTAAGAGGATGAGCTAAAAGCAATTAATGCCTAATTACGTATCACCAGTATTATACAATTTTGTTTGTTGAAAACATTAAGGATCATTTGAGCTCTCTGGAGTGAGCTCAGAAGAGACTGGCCAGCCTAAAGATGGCTTTTTAATAAAATACTTCTGTGGAAAAAGTTGCAAGCAGAATTCTAGATGTTAAATAAACATACTGTTCATAATGCAGAAATGGCAGAGAACCAGGGGGTCATTACACCCTCTTCTTGTAGACACATTTTCTGTCATCCTTGTCCTTACATTTACTAGACTGGCTATTAGAAATGTTTATGCTTAAAGCCTTGCATACTAAAACGTTTAAATTTAAAGAGCATTAGCAAAAAATGGAATGAAATCAAATACTCACTGTCTTTGTAGAAGTTTGCAATCAAATCTAAATCTGAGTTTATTTGAATTATTAAAAACTATAGTTTATAAAATATATAGTTATATAGTTATAAAAACTATAGTTTATTTGAACTATTAAAAACTGTATCAATATACTAGGATTTACAATGAATCTTTCTAGAAGTTCTTACTATTCTGTAGTAAAATGTCTCCCTTAGTTTCTATTTCTAACAGTTATTAAAGAGCTTTGTTATTTCTTATTAAAATCTTGATGACAAGAAAAACAAACAGGGTAAGTTGTTTTGCACAGTCAAAAATAACATCAGTGGCCTTCATGTTTACTGTTCTCAAAAACCTACCCCTTTTTATGCAGTATTTCCTTTGTCTCAAGTAAGAGGAACCCCTTTTTCCTGCTCTGTTGGACACTGAAAGTTCTGTTGAGGATTTTGAAGCCTTTTCCTGCTTGAACTGTCATGAGCCTCTGACACCTTTTAGTTGTTGTTTCCACATGTTCCTTTGAGCATCCTAGAAATTTCCTCCATGACTATGGCCTTCACAGCCTCAAAGAATGGCACATAGTGGAACTGCTGACTGCTCCCCCATAACCTCAAAGACTACGTTAGATTCAGGTGATTTCCTCTGATTTTCCACAGTTTCACTTGGACAGAATGCTGACAGAGGCCATTATTACTGAAATTAATAGGGCTGGGGTACTTGAGTATTGTCACAACTTGATTTAAGTAAGGTTAAAGTTAATCTCAAGAAACTAGTACCAGTGAGCAGGTATTAAAAGAATTCTACTTTACAAAAGAAACACCTGAATTTACAACCTGATTTGCATTCTGAATGCATTACAGAGTACTTGAGTTCAACTTGCTCCTTTTCTTTAGTTTACAAAGATACTGGTCAGTTTAGCATGAAGGCAAATGGAAACAACCCTTCAGTTAAAAAATAGAACTTTGTGTTTACCAGCTAAGAATTATTCTTTCTTTTTAAGTTTTCATTGTAAAATACACGAGACATGACATCTTCTGTAGGTAGGTTGGCTAATAATCTAGTGTTCACCAGAATTCCTGTGGCTAAAGTGAGTCATTCCAGCCAGCACTCTCATTCTGCAAACGTGTGTTTAGTCCACACTCAGCTCACTGCTATGCCATGAAGTTACCAGCTTAGGTTGTACTAGTGCTGGCTTATTTATCTCATTTAAGTACTGAGATGCTAAGAAGTTTGTTTCTAAGGATACAGAGTGTCTTGCTATCTCTTTCTAGCCTGCAATGTCGTTTCTGCAGCTGGAGTGTTATAACCAACTCCCTCTCTGTCTGTCGCAGGAGCCTAATGTGCAGCGCTCATTCTTTCAAAGAAATCCTTGCACTGTAATGCCAAAATGTTAACGGCAAAGCCGCCTGACTTTGCTTTAGCTGGAGAGGCAAGGACTGAGCTGGGACACAGCGTCCTCAGTTCTGGGGTCTGCTGTGCACTCTTTGTAACTGTGGCAGATTTTAAAGTTTGCAGTGTCCTAGACCTGCTAAGGCACAGTCCTCTTGTGTGACTCTGAAGCCTTTTTTATTATTTCTTTGTTGCTAAAACTCCAGTTTCCTTGGCTGGCTATATCTATGATCGTTCCAACACCATGTGAAATTAATGTGACAGCTATGAAATGCATTCCCAGCTTTTGGGTTTAAACACCTCCATCTCTGCTTTGTGATTGACAAGCTGATTTTTAGAGGGAGACTTCATTCCTTCAGAGTGAACAAATCAAACCTACTTTACTATAAACAAAGGTGAATTTGATTAACATTTGTATTTATTAAATTCAGTGTTTCTCTATATCCAGACTTCTAAAAAGACTTTTGAAAGACTGTTTCCTCGAACATGGTTCACATACTGCTGCTCTACTTACCTGTGTCTTGTGTCTCTATTCCTAGTAAGACAGATCAGTTCATGTTAAAAAGAGAAAAAGACAAGAAATGTTGTTAGTCCTCAACAAAAACTGTATTCTTTGACTGCTCACAGAGCTGCATCCCAATAACAAAACATTGTTTATCTTGTTACTCAGTATTACTTCTCTCTCAAACGTCTTCCTTTCCACTGCCTGCACATTGCCAAGTTAACTCTGAACAACCAGCACACATCATCAACAGCAATGGACATTCAGCTAGTTGGACATTCACGGGTGTTAAGTAAGAGAAATCTTTCCTGCTTTCTGCTCTCCCTGAAAGGGAATGGGAAGCTGAAGTCATAATTACCAGGGAGTCGTTAATGGTGGCACAGGCCCAGCCTGTGACAGGTCAGTCTGCATTGCTAGGTGTGCTCTGCACTGCTTAAACTCAGTCACATCCTCTGTTACAGATGAGCAACAATTCAGTTGTACTCACTTTAAACAAAACAAGTCTATCTTCAGCCATAATGATGTGACCTGACATAATACTGCCCAGATTTGCTATTGAATTATGGGGTTTTCTTCATGGAATATTTTAACCGTTTTGGTAAAATGTATGAGAAATTTCACAGGAACAAAAATTAGCTTTATTTATTCTATGCTTTGTAGAAATTAATTATGCAAAACCTGTTGTAAAGGCCACTTAAGATGCCCTTTTTAACTGACAACTTTAAAGTAAGTGCAAGTTTTCTGATGAGTCTGACAGTTGATGAGACGCATGCTCACAAGCCAACTAAACGTGGCTGCTGCTTTAAGTCACAAGTGAAAAAAGGCTCACCCTAGTTTTCACAGGCATATCACAACCAGGGTAATGAGCGCAAATCAGAGAAAGCTAATTATTTTTTTACCTTAATTCTAATATGCCAATTGAGTTTCCAGAAGGAAAGATCCGTCTGACAAAATTGAAGTCCCCGATATATACGCTACCATCAGGCCCAGAAGCAAGAGCAACTGGGGCAAAGAGTTTGCTGTTGAGCGCAAGACCATTGCAGTTGGAGCAAGAGACACTTCTCTGGTGTCCATTACCCATCATGGTTGAGATCACTGGTGGCTGCTGGGAAATGAACAAGTTTTCACCATTTCCTTTGTGAAGAATTCCTAAGGGGGGGGGGAAAGAGCAAAAAACAGTAAAAAAAAAAGCAAATATACAGCTTTTAAACTATTCCATGGTTTTGAATTATGCAGTTCTCTAGAAAAACACATTACCAAAACAGCAACACACATTGGATCTTTTAAAGATTGTCACAGGGCCCCACTAATCTCTTCCAATTTTGTTCGGTCCCCAGCTACACCATCACCATTTTGTCGACCGGCGGCTATTTTAAAAGCCAACACCATGAGGAGAACTCATGGTTGGTTAATGCTCTAACAAATTGACTGTTAATTGCAGTGTTATCTGATTTCTCGGAGATTACTACTTTAATATTCATTTTATTCATAAATTTTTATTAGGTAGCAGAGGAATTTCTTAGCCAGTTTGAATATTTAATTAAAGGAGATTAATAGCAGGACTAACTATGCATTTTTCACAAAAGAGCACTGAGTGGCAGCACAAAATCAATATTAAAATTTAAATGCAATTCCTTCATGGTATATGAAAAATGTGCCAAGTGCAGCAAAGCCAAATTAAGAGTCAAGGAGTAACTCTGAGGCACAAGCGGATTTCTCACCAGCAAGAATATATTAAGTTCTGCCATAAAGTTGAAAACAACTTTCCAGTACGTCAGTATTTTAGCACTGCTCTGCAGCACACGCTGTTGAAAGTCTTCCCAGTTATGAGGCTGATGATACCAGGACCAGTACAAACACGTATTTTATCAAGCTGATAGCTGTAGTATTTATTTTAAATAACAATGTGGTAACATAATTAAGAAGTACTTTTAAAATGACACGTTACTGTAAGACTTTGGCTATTTCTGAATGGAAGGTAGTTCTTTTAGACCACAGTCCCAAATCTCTTATTTCTCTTGGGAAGTCCAGTACAAATAAAGAAATAAACACATGGGAATACACTTCCTGGAGGACTCTAACACTGCATAATGAGCAGGAAGTACATGTTGAGACATGCCCGAGTTTTCCCAAAGTACGGCAAATGTATTTATGTGCTGCTTCTAGTTTGTTAAACTACTTTTTTTGTGCGGCTTTCATGTAAGCTCTTCTTAGTTTCAGGTAAAATTCTCCTTGGAAAATACTGAATGTTGCCATAGCTGTTTTGAAGGAAATCGTATTTTTAAAAATTTATTTCTGAACAGCAGAGGACTGAGTACATATGTTTGTTTGAGCAGTGGCTTAAAAAGAAGCATCTTGGGAATGCGCCAGTAAAATTAATGGCAATATCCTCCCTCGTGCACCGGATAAAAATCCTACTAAATGAAGATGCTGCCCTTTGCCCGAAATTATCAATGTAAAGGTAATATTTCAGCTGCCTCACACAAATGCCAGTAAATAATTAGGGCTCTGGAGAATACGTTTCGCTGTCAATAAATGTAAGCATGTGCTTAATTTCAGGCTTTTGAGCCTCTGCTTTACTTTTAGTCAGTGCTGGGCTGCACTGGGGCTGAAATTACCATAAAGTGTGAAGTCCCTGTAAAGTTACTCCTCCTTCCCGATAAATAAAAGTGGACTCAAAAAATACATTTGCCCATCAGAAGAAAAACCTCATTCAAAGAATACTCTGCAAAATCGGGTAATAGCACGTTCATTTGTATAAGGAGATAGAGGTGTCTTTAAAAGGATGCTACATAGGAACCAGTATTTATGGTATTACGTGTTCTCTTTATGAGAAATGCCCTGAAGATCTTCCAAACTGACCAAAAGCTTTGTATTAGAAAACATTAAACTCCAAACATGTCACAAATTGGAAGTGATCAAATCTCTAAATTGGAGGGGAAAAAAAAGTGGGAAAAGAACAGTTTAGTACAGCTGAGAGCAGGATGCGGTCCTTCGTTAGCCTAACAGTCCTATGGATGCAAAACCGCACACACTTAACAAACCTGACTTTCCAGCCACACTGGAACGATGTATGCTACTTCACATCTATGCCGCTGCCACAGGACATGTTCCTTTTCTTTCTCTTCTAAAAAATACTTCCATCTGGCAGTACCAGACAGTTTTTACTCGCTAAGACTTCTGCATGTCAGCACTTGTACCTCCACAGCTTAGGCTGTGCTATGAAGTGCAATTCTGGAAAATTGCATCTATTTATTTTTACAACTTTTCTATTGTGCTCAGTTTATTCTGTAACATCTCTGAAATGAAAAGCCTTTATGGGGAGGGAGGTAAGCCTATCTGCCCTGTTACTGAGTAGGAACACTGCGCACAGCAGCAGACCTGCTGGAAGACAAGGCTTAACGGCTGGTTAGATGTAAGCTCTTCAGGACTAGTTAACTAACCAAGCAAAGAGCTTCTAGTTTTAGTTTGAAAACAAAACTGTAATTTGCAGTAGAGGATTTTTAGAAAGACATTTATGTTACTTTCCAATGCTATTTCCGTAGTTAATCCTGTGACAGTGTTTCAAAAACAGATGCAAGCTTCATGCTTCTAAAAAGATCAGCTCTTCATACATAAAGAGGGAATGCTTTAATTAAAAGTGAAAAATCTCAATATATTCATACTTGAGGAGGCTACTCATGCTTTTCATTTCACTCATGGTGGCATGGAGATAAGTCTAAAATGTAAAATTCAAAGTCTGAATCACATTCTTGTCCTCACATAAAGTACATTTTATATATCTGAAATGGAAGAGCATTCACCAGCTCCTAGATAAGACCAGAAGCACACTCGTTATTTTTATCCTTTTCATTAACACAGTTCATTATTTGGTTTTGCTGCTTTAATAGAGCCTACAGGCTGTTAGGTGTGCACTAGCCATGGTGTAGTCGGCGGTTTTCTGCTCCTAGCTGCTTCTGTAGCTCAAGGGTGACAGAGCACTGGACCAGGCTGCCCAGAGAGGTTGTGGAGTCTCCTTCTCTGCAGACATTCAAAACCCGCCTGGACGCCTTCCTGTGTAACCTCATCTGGGTGTTCCTGCTCCAGCAGGGGGATTGGACTGGATGAGCTTTGGAGGTCCCTTCCAATCCCTAATGTTCTGTGATTCTGTGTGTACATGTGCCAGGTGTGCGTGCTCAAAGCCCATTATAATCACGAGGAAGATCTGAGACCTCACTGAGCTCTGCCTGGCTTTGTCATCCTCACTAGAGATGCTCTCAAACGCAAACAGGAGTCCCACTGATGCCAAGGCAGCGCTTATGCCCTCCTCTCCTCAGACTGTGTCTCTGTAAGCAATGCATAAAGATGTTTAGCAGCTTTCCCCTGACATCAGCTTTGATCATGCCCAGCACAGTGGGAACACGCGAGGAAGAGGAGCAGGTATAAGCAGCTGCACGTTCCTCGTCCTTGTTTTCGGGCTGGGGCAAGTTCAGGGGAGGCAGCGTGTGGCTGACAGGTCAGTGCTTGCTGGCGTTCTCAGCCACGCAGCTGAGATGGGGCTAGGAAGTGATTTGTCACCATGTACCCTGTGCTCAGGAAAGCAATGGTTTAGCCCTGCTCAGATTATAACTGTATACTTTACAAAACCTCAGAACGTCAGTGCCTGTGGTGTGAATTATAGTAGTAACCACTGCAGTTAGCAGATAGTAATATAAATTGGAGTTACTGCCAGCAATTTAGCCTTGGAATTAAACTATGCAAGTGGTAAATTGGCACTAGGGAGTAGACCATGGGGCTCGCAGTTGGGGGCTGAGCTGACTGAGGTCAGATTTCTCTTTGTGTTAAATGTCAATAGCTGGCATTTAAAAGAGACAATCTATACAAACCAATAAGACAGGGTACGAAAGAACCACTGCTTAAAATGTCAGACTATTTTAAATCAAAACAGAAATCCAGATAATTTACAAACTAAATCTGACCTTTTGTATTTGGAATACTTACACTGTAGCTGCGCATTCAACAACAGAACTTGTAAAAACCTGACAGCCTTACATCTGTGCATGAATCTTCATTAACAGAAGTTCGCAGATGGAAATAGATTTTAGTAGACAGACTCTCAGCTGGAGCAAACTGAGAGAACTTTACTGAACCCAATACTTTGATGATTTATAAGTGCTGAATTTTAACCCCAAGTTTTTCTTCCCATGGACAGCGAGATATCTGTTTATTGACAAAACCGTATTTTTCTAGTTGCCAGTTTATCTAACAAGTATTGTTTTAATACTTTAATCCCACTAATTCTTGACTATAGATGTTAAAGAAGGAAAAGAAAAACCCCTAGGAATAAAACAAAAGCAATGAGAAAACAGATTCCGTATTTGAAGAATCTCTATGCAGGGTTAATGCGATGACATCAAAAGCATCCACAGGTTTTTTTACCTAATGCTTCGAAAGGTGCTGGATTGCTTGTCCTGAGGAGTGACTGACTGTGCTTCTGCCCAGAGTGGGCAGCCAGAAAAGCTTCTGCACCCTGCAGCGGCAGCGAGGGTTTGGAAGCACCAGGGGCTCACTCAGTGTTCCTGCATGGTTCGTCTCCCTGGTGCCGTGCTGCTACCAACCGAGTCAGTCACAGGATGAATTAGGGGTGCAGACACCTCACTGAGAATGTAACACACTATAAACTGACCTAAAAGCTGGTACTTATTAGGTACTTATTTAGGTACATTCACACATGAACCTAAATTAGCACGCCCTTTTCCATCCCAATGACCGAAGCGTGTTTGCAATTGCAAGAGTTAGTGATACCAGTGTTTAATACCTGGGAGCCAGAACGTTAAAACTATCCTTTCAGATGGCATTTACAGTTCAGTTCTCAATAAATGAGGGTGCACATTCAAACAAAGAGGATTACACATTAGGAAGTGTAATGCTTAAAGTCTGAACAATTAATTCCTTTAAAATTTGTATTCTTCATCTGCCCGGCCAGTTAATAAAGGAAGGACTTACCACTTTGTGGATTTAATACATGGTGTTTGTTTATAGACCAGCCTCCCAGATTTGAAGCATCCATTTCAAAGCCTTGAAGGATTACTGTTCTCTTCTCCCACAGAATAAAATCAGGACATGTTTCATATTCATATCCCACCGACACTGCAAACAAGTAATTAAAGATCTATCAGTCTACCTTTTTCCTCCGCGAACTACCAGGTAATTTTTCATTACAGGTTTTGATATTTATCCATCAAGTAATGATGCCACTAATTTTCCTCTGCCTGATTGCTATTGTTGAATGCCATTTTTTTAAAAGGGTTTTAAGAGATTAGTATGTTATTACACCTACAGTTACTGCAGTTTCGAAGCAGAAAATTTTCTGTTGTATCAGTTATGAATTTCTTAAGAGTATAAATCTCCTCCAGTGACTCCTGACTGGACTGTTTATTGCATTTCTGCTAATTACCTGAATAACAGCTTAAACTGAAGAGAAATCCTCATGTTAAAACAAACTGGCTTTAATTTGTTTGCACTTAGCAAACAAATACAGTAAAAACTGTAGTCAGGCAGAAATGGACTGCCAAGCTGAGAATCTCTAGAATTAAACATTCATCTTAACAGGCTTGCACGTCATATGGTTCACCTCTACAGCCAGCCAAAATACCTGCTGAAAATCTTGAACTTCTCTAAGGGTGGTGGTTTTTGGGGGTGCTCAAGCTGACCAAAAAGCTTTTCCTTTAGGATTTCAGTAAAACAAAATACCCAGCTCTTCAAGATTTAATTTTGGTATCTGTGCTATACCACGTTGGTTCTCTCTTTTTTCAAAGTTATTTATCTCCTCTAGTTAACCTTTTTAGATTTCAGTGCAACTCACTGATAAAGGAAAAATGTTATTTTAACACCAAATCCTAAAATTTGGTCTAGGGAATACTGAGATAGTTCAGCCTTTCCAAAATAAAAATGTCTAAAAAATATTTTAAGAAACACAGTTTTCTGACATTTTCAGTATTTTCTTCTCACTTTTTCTATGTAGCAGCTGTAGGTACATTTTACTTGAACCATAAATAGTTTTAATACCATCTAAATTCCATTACTGCATGCAATAAAAATATTTTGACCAGCTATAGCAAGGAGCATTTGTATTTGTAAGATAAATGTTTCATGGCAAACTGAAAGCTGTTCCTTACAGCAACTTCACTTAGAGCTGCTTCATCACTTTAGCAGAAAGAACCAGTTTTTGCAGCTAAACTGTGACTTGTAAAAATCACATCTCCTGAAGTACCGTAAATATTGCATGTTTAACACTTTACAGGTTTCAGTCTGAGGGCCCAGCAGCCATTCTGCCCAATTGTTCTGTTACAGAAGCTCTTGTGGTAACAGCAGTTACTGAGGAGCTGCTTGGGTTCAGTGCCCAACTATGGGCATGGAGCTCCTTCCAGAACAGCCACGTCCTGTGCTGGGATGAGCCATCAAGGTTCAGAAACCGAACATGCTATTTTCTAGGTGCTAATGCAGAGAGAAGATAAAGGGCTGATTTTTCCTATGAAGCAACCTCACTGCTTGCCACCTACACGTTAGCATCTTTATTCCATTCCTGCACTTAACACGTTCAATCCTGGGTCAGACGTGCATACTCGAAAATAGCAAAGAGCTGTAATACAAAGTCACTCGGCTTTGCTCAGTGAACCATCACAGAGGCCCAGGACAGCCCATCAGCTGCTGCAAGGTACCACAGCGATGTCTGGGTCAAGGGAGGTACGACAGTCTGCACATCTGAGAATCTGTGCCGATGGAGCCACAGCGGCACAGTTACCAAGACCGCAGCTAAGGCTGCTAAAGCGCCTGCTGTTCCCTGCCTACAGCTGATGTTTCTGAGCTGCCGAATACCCTCTAGAGGTTATAAGCCCCTTTCTTTGAAGTTCACTGTACCCTGCTCTAACAGCTACTGTGCGTAGCTGCCTTTTTACCCCTTGTCCATGGGCGAGAGACACATGGCCATACGCCCACCTCATGTGTGTCTACAACCATGCTACTTACATGTATTTATGGACGAAATCTGTGCTCCAAAAAGGAGTATCTGCATAATCTTAAAGCAGGGTCTCCTGACACATCTAACTGGAGGTACTGATGTACTATCTGAAAATGTCCTATCCATTGTTTTGCATGCACAGCAATCGAGGTGAAGCACAAGGATTGTGCAGTTACTGCAGTGCCACTTGAAAAATAAGTATTATGTTACTGACAGGTTCTGCAAAACAGAATTTGGAAGTGAAATGATGATCTTGGTCAGCTTACTCTCATTGTGGTGTGTTATTTTCTGGTCAAAATAATTTATAGCCCTTTTTTGAAGTGACTGAGATTTCACTGCATGAAGAACTGTAGTGACTATGTTCTTGGACACTAACAGCCAACAAATGCAGTTCTTTGCAGTCTCAAAATGGATTTCAAAAGATTTACTGAACTCATCAGTACCAAAAACCTATTCTTTTCATACAACTATTTGGAAGAACGAGCAATAATTTGTTAAGTCATGCCAGCATAGCACAGTTTAAGGTAAGAAATAAAAGACAAGATTAAACAGGCGAGTAACCTCTACTTCAACCTCTCCTGAAATATTTGTACTTATTAGCATCTTACTTCTTTGAACAACGAATGCAATGAACCCAACCAAAGCACTGTGTAATAAACAGAGAAGACCTAAGACTGTTCTGCTTGAGAGCTGGTTTATATTCACACCCAGAAGGGTCAGTCCACTTCATGCTGCTGTGTGGGTTGCAAGTGCTTGCAGGAGTAACACTGAGCACGTACGGCGTTACACAGGAGCATTTACTGAAGCTTCTACTGAAATCCCTCCTTTTCCTATGTTAAGTTACAAGGGGACAAACTTTACCACCAAGGTTTTGTGTGTCAACATCCACATGGTAGTTATTTTACTCAGAACAAAGAACGTTACTTTATCATCTCAGCTGTTACTCTGAGAAGAGAAAAAGGCCTCTGGTTAGGGACTTGTGGACTAGACAAACAGCAGGAAACACTTCAACAGATTGAAGCAGATCCACTTGTGTGCAGAAATGTGCTCAGAAAGTCGTCTTTTCTGTAACTGGTTATGTGATCACTGCTGTCAATAACCCTGAAGAAAAATAAAGATGTTTATAATATTTATAAAACCAAAGACAGATGGCTATATTCCTGAGTTCCAGGACTTCAACCTGCTGCCGTTTAATTTAATTAAAATGAAAACTAAACGGAATGCATTATTAAATATTGGTAATATACTGGCAGAGGAAATGATTCTGACAAAAATTCATATAATGGATGCACATAAAGGTCCCTGAGTACTACAGTGTGTCAACTTAAATAAAGTTTTATAGGAATCTAACAAAGCATGCTAACGATGCACATACAATAGAAAGACCTTTGCTTCTGTTTTCCTAGGAGCATAATGAAACTAAGTAAAAGAAAAAAAAATTAAGCACCAATTAAATAATTTAAATGTTGTTATCCAGCTCTATTATGTAAGCTTTATTAATACTTAAACATATTACATTCAGCTACTAATTTGGGAATCTGTAAGTACAGAATAATTAAATAAGATGCTATGCATTTGATTTAAACTGCTGTGAAGTCCAGATATGTAGAGGACTTCACGATCACCAGAAGACTCTTGAATGATGCAGAGGGAGCAGGAATATTCAACTGTGCCCTCTCAAAGACATCAGTGTTACCGTGTGGATTCTGCACACAGGGCACGTGTAGCCGTGTCGAGGAAAGCCCCAAGTGGCACCCACGACCCATCTGGTTCTGCCTGATCGCCATGGGAGCCTCAAAGGGCACACTGGAATTTTTTTTCACTCCTGGATTTGCATAAATACGTGTAAGTGAAGCCAACAACTCAATACATTCCTTCACTGCAAAACACTAGCAGGGATCTCTGTCTGCAGTGGGCAAGGGCTGGATCTGCCCCCTAAGCAGGAGGTTTCATGAGACAGATGGGCTGAAAAGGACACCCCATCGCACGCCACTCCCAGGACATTCAGAGCTGCTGACCCCTTCAGGAAGCTGTCCACCCTTCTGCAGATGTGACAGATGTTGATCAGATGCAGATAGGATGATGCACCTATTCAGGACACCTTGCAGATGGAGTTTTGATCACTTTAGGCCAACGTAATGTGTGAGCTATGGCTGGAATGAGAAGACCTGCACTTCTGCACTAGTATTCATAGCAGATCAGGAGACTAATGAAGCTGAAAATTTATCACTTATTTTCTGGTCGCTTCAGTTTTCAGCTGAATTTGATCCTGATCTGGCTCATTTCATGATCAAATGAATGTGAGTGGTGGCCCAGGGGTAAGGAGAGAACGTGAGAATGTCCCTTCTGGCAGCAGTCTGCAGCTGTATCTGTTGAGGGAGACACTGAGACCACAGCCCTAGAATAAGCTCCCTGTTTTCTAATATATTCCGATGTGCTGAAAATCATACTCCATACTTTGGCCTCATGACCCTTTGTGGACACCAATGCCTACATCTGCATCATTCTCTAAGCAGCAATGACCAGGAAAGTGCTGTAATCCTCCGTTCTCCCATCGCCTCACCGACCACCCGCCTGGGAGCACGCACTCACAGTCATGCACTACACGTGCTGGGAGCTTGCACAGCTTGGATGGCACCTTTTGGCTCTGCATGGGCCAATTTGCGGGTGTGCTGCCTGTATGGCCAACAAAGCAGGCCCTGAAGAGAGCTTCTGGCTGCCCCTCAGAACAGCATTTTTCATATATGGAATGAGGCACGTTCCCTGCGAGGGTGGATGGCTCCACATAGCCCTTGCTATTCTTGTTTTATAGCCTGCTCTAATTGCCCTGACTTAAAAAGCAAAACAAAACTGCTAAGGAAGTGAACAGGGCTTATTCACAATGCTAAGCTTCGCTGGTAAGGTAAATAATCTTAATGGAAAATATCTATAAGATTAGTCGATTAAGGAACATAACCCCAGATTCAATTAAAAAACAGCGAGCCTTTTAAAGCCCAAATCATGAAATTAATGAAAAAAATGGCTGGCTAAATAAAACGTATTTGCACAGACAGCACTTCTGAAGCAACTCTCAGAATAGCTGCTTGTGCTGCTTTCTAAAGAAAGTCTACAAAAGATGATGGTTTTTCTATAAACATCTTGAAACAACAAATCAAGAAGTTTTAACTGTTGGGGACGTGAAATGTAATAAGAAAGGATGCCTAAAAGTTAGAATTTTGTAAACCCTAAGTGGAAATGACATTTTAAATGTCACAGCCAAAAAATGACAGAAACAATGACACACCAAAGGTCATATTCAAAGTAACATTCAAAACCAAAGACAGCTGAATGTAATGCCGTTAGTACACAACCATTCTCTGAGGGAAAAGGGGATTTTCAAATTGATTAAATTAGATAGATGACATTGGAAGAACAAGAAAATAAATGTTCTTAGGAAATCATACGAGTCACTTTGGCTAAACAGGCATTTGATTTAAAAGAATGTAAGGGCAGCAACAAAATGTATAAGCCATATTTTCCTGGCTTGATGCGTGTGAGTGCTTCTGCTTGCATCAAGGTGATTCTACATACCCATCGCCTCGGCCAGACCAGAAACCTTCTGTCCATATATATCTGTCTTATTCCAGGCAAATGTGTATACCAAATTGGCTGCAGCAGGAAACCACTTCTGAAGCAGACGTCCTTCAACAGCAACTATCAGATGGACTTTTGTCATTCCAGAAGGGATGGTTGTGTGTGTCAAAATAATGCGCAGCAAAGTTTTATACCCCGGTGTTCGACTGCTGAGGTAACTCAGCTTCACAAAACTCGAAGGAATTGGGATTTCTTCTTGGACCACCTTGGAAAAAACAAAATAATTACATCTATAGCCAAGAAAACCTGCAAAATTATAATAATAACAGCAAGTGCTTATTTTACGTTTCACAATCACGATGTGAACACAGTGCCACTCAAAACACTGATGTCTTCTGTGTTTACTTCTGCAATGCAGTGGCCAGGCAAGTTACAAAATGTCCAACACTGGAAACTCCTTGGTCATCTTACTCCAGTGTCTCTTCCTCCAGTGCATGACTCCTATCTGCTGATACGTCTTTGTGGACATATTCGTAGAGACAATCTCTACAGCTTTACCTTGCCTTTATTATTTGGTTTACTCAACAACTGGTCTTTACCAGAATACAATCAAAAACTCCTTTAAAACACATACACGCTTTATACATTACATTATGACCTGATGATACTATCCTGCTTTGGAGGTAATAACACTTAACTTGGGGAGAGCCAAGAAAGAAAACAAACCTTCCTGACAAGCCATTGTCTGTGCAGAAGTGCTTACAGTAAGGCTGAGCTCCAGCAAGCAGGAGCATGGCATAGGAATGCACAGCATAAGGAACCTAACAAGATAACTGGGGACACACGGCAGTGAAAGTGAAACAGACGGGGTGTCAGAGTCACCCAGCTAACAGGTAAGTCCCCGAGGTGTGTGACATAGATCAAATCGCATGGCACTGCTGTCACTGCCGCTGTCTGAGTCACTTGGATTAAAGCTGGCTTGGATATGCCCGTTGTGGGGTAGTATCAATTCCTGGCTGCAATGGAGATGAGCCCTCAGCAACCAGAGGGATTGCAAAGACTGTGAGCTTTTGAAGGAAAAAAAGAAACGTGGCCTTGACCTTTTGAATGATGTGGGCCTTGGAGCTACAAGAAGGGATTTAGCCCTTGTGATATCCTGAGAGAAAGGAGCTCTTCTGGGGCAGACAAGAGAAGAGAGCAGCTTCTTGGAGGATGCCACCACAGTCGCTCAAAAGCCATGGAAAACTAGACTGTGCTTACTAAGTTTAATGATTTTAGTGTATTTCCGTAATAACGAGCCAACCTGTCACAATGTTAAATCTGTCAAGCTTGGAAAAACACAAACTGTTTTGTTTATGTTCCCCAGTCCTTCAATTTTTCTTGTCTAACAAGAGATTACTTCACTTTCAAAACGATTTTATTTACACACTGCAACAGTATCACTGTCACAGGATTGCTGCAGTACAGCTGGAGACCTGCCAACGCCTGTCATTTCGACATATGAAATGTAGTGTTGCCAGGGAAATCCTGCTCCCTTTACTGCTCCTGATTTGCAGTGTTCCCCTTCTTTCCTGCTGTCATCCCAGCTGCCCCCTCTGCCGTACATCTGACACCTCTCCTTGGTTTTTAATAGAAAAGCAGGAAGAAATATTCATGCATTAATGCATGCTAATATATCTTCTCCTCCTAATACTGTGGGTTACTTTTGTTCATTTCCCCGTACCGTACAATGAAACTTAACGCTCTAAGATCCCTCCATTGACCAAGAAAAACAAGACTGGGGGCAGTTTCTCTCTGAGTAGACTACATCTTTGGGTACCACTCTGTTTACAGATGATCCAGGAATACCTCATGGTGAGTAATGTGACCCGTTTTTTTCTTACTGGTGTGGATCAGTTTTTCTTAATTTATGTTCATTAGTTTCACTCAGTATGATTTGTAAGGCAACACTATGGCCATCAACTGGCTGAAGTATGATAGTGTTTTTAATAGTTACGGAGAAGTTTAGACATAACTGAGCTCAATCAGAGGTCTCTTACACGTAGGATAAAGCCCACTAATTGGTAGCAACACTTAGGAGAAAAAGAGCAAAGGATGGAAATACTCATGTCTACAGGTAGCCTCCAAAATATGACCCAGACTTGCTCAGTGAAACTTAAAGAGAATCCAAAAGAGGCCTTATTGCTTTAACCCTTAACTGCTCAAACAACATACTAAAAATTCTGAGGGTTACCATGATCTGAAAACTGTGTAGTTGTATTTTGTTGAGTGTTTGTATTCTTTGAAGTCCCAAATAAAAGAACAGTTAAATACAGGGTCAATTAGAAACTGCTTCTAAACACTTAGGGGAGTGTCAAGAAAAAAGACATTTAAATAAAACTGATCCTAAAGATCACACTAAAATTGCTCTTCCTTGGAAAGAAAGTAATAAAGAAGTTAAAATATGGCTAGAGGTGCCATTCTAAAGAACTAGAAGATGTGAACAGCTGAAATATTCCTAGGAGTCTTCAAAGCACCTTGCGTCATGTCTCACATTGATGTATGGGGAAGTTGCATTCTTTATCTGTAACCTAGAAATGGTTTCATCCATCACTATAAATAAATCAGGATTTCAGTAATAAATCATGTTAGGACTCCCCCCTGTCTTCTACTTGGAAGTAAGAAATAAAGCACCTTAAAATACGAACAAAAAAATAAAGGGAGAAAAAAAGAGAAAAGCATCTTGTGAAACAGTACTGAAGAGACAGACATGGCATCATTCTGACAAGTGCATAACATCACAGCAGTTAATTGCTCACTGTTTGGTATCATCTTCTAGAATTGCCTAGAACTTGTTCTGCAACTGAATAAACTGTTAATTCAAAAGTTTTGTCGTCACCTGTAGCTCTGGAATAACAGTTCCTCTTTCAGGACAGGACCCTCCAAATGCTGTCAAGGGTGAAGGCAGCACAATTGGATTTGGACTGATGAAACTACTGATGTCACAAGATGGTGCGTCCGACTCTGTTCTTTGCATCACAACTTTGTCTACGATGATAAACCTGTTCCAGGGCAACCAAAGAGTCCTTTTTTCAGATATGAAAGGAGATCTGTCAAAAACTAGAGTCACAGAGATGCCTCCAACAGCCACAAGGTCAAAACTGGAAAAGAAAAACCAAAATGCTTTGTTACTTTCCGTTTAATCATCGTATTACCACAGCTTTCAATGCATCGCAAACAAAAACTTCACGTTGCTCATTACAGCCCTTAATTTACAATGTGGAATCAGTCAAGTATGCCTTACTTATTCACGAAGAAGCTTCACCTCTCTGTGCCTTCTCCCTGTAAGCATCAACAGCAACATAGAGTACCTCACTGTTACTTGGTCTGCCTCCCCTCTCTTTATCAACTAGGATCAATACTAGGAGTCATCTGTAACAAGGTTGTGGACCCAGTTACTTTGGTTTATATGACAAGAAATTCCTAGCCCAGAAGAGAGATGCTACTTATCATCTCTGTAGGTGCACCATGCAGAATAACTAGTCTTGAAGAGACCAAATCTTCAAGAGACTTAAAGAGACCCGTTAGACCTCTTCTCTATTAACTTATCCTTTTCCCTGTTTCCAAAACTAGGAGGAGTAAAAGGTTGAGTACACCAAGCAGGAGAACCCTCCGTGCAGGTTTGGGAACGATGTCAATTAACAGCACTGAGAACTGGATCAGCTCCTGTACAGAAGGCAAGTGATGCTCTGGGAGCTGTTGTGAAGAACCTTTGGCATATCTGGGCTGCAAAACAGTGGGACATAGAAGGCACCATATACAGAGTCTCCATTTCCTGAGTCTCTGACATCCATAGCCAGGCAGTATCAGGTAATATGTAAATAGATACTTCATCCTCTGTATTACTGAATGTATCTATTACGGAGGCTTTTGATGGTAACAAACTGTGATAAGAAGTCAGACTTAATTATGCATATCTCATCACATTTCCCAAATGACACCGGTTACAGTCACAGCGAAATACAGGTAGCGTATTTTAATGCAACAACTTTATCCAGGCTAGCGTAAAGAGGAAATGATAATTACTAACTTTCAGCAGAGCGATTTGAAAGTCAATAAAGTAAGGTAAAATAAATATGCATGCTTCTTACTTTTGTAAATTGACAAAGCCAAACTAAAAAAAAAAACCTCATGGAAACAGTGACAAATTGCACTTTTCCCTTGTTCGAAGATAGCTTCTGATTTTTTCTCATTCACAACACAGCCAAGGAAGATGAAGTCTTAAACTGCCCGTAGCAGCTTGATTCAAGTTCAGGAGCAAATCATGACCTTATTGCACAGGGATGGCCAGCCCTGGAGTGCAATACAGAACGTACAGGAACTTCATTTCTCTGTGAGAACTGAACTCAGCCCTGCAAGGCTGGGGAGGACAGGGGAGCCAGCACTGCTCAGGACTGGTTGTGGAACAGCAACGTAGCAATTCTGCCTCTGGAAAGAGTCTGTCCTCACTTTTCCTTGTGTGTCTCAGGTGATCGACTAAAGGAGTTAATTTCATTGGCACCTCAATAAACTGCTTGGAAGATTCACACTTAATGACCAAAAAAAAAAAGAAGGAAAACAGGGAATTCTCTGGAAAACCTGACTAATGAAAATACTCAAATGTCCAGAAGGTGCTGTTAGAGCAGTTCTGTCACATTTTGACTCCAGGTGTTTGAATGTCACTAATCTTGTTACTGTTCAGGCTCTTTATTCTTCTCTTTCCTCTTTGGTGCCATTGCCACAGAGAACTGTAACTAAATGTGCTCCCAGAGCAGGGGGCTAGATGCTGTCCTTAATCCACACTATGAACAATGATGTCTATAAAAATTTTGTACATGAACAGAAGGTGGTAGTTGGCCATAACGATGCAAATCTAAACCAGTGAAAGACCACACATGAAAGTCTGACCTTCCGTCCTGTCGACTGATGGTGTACCCATACTCATTGTGGTGCAGAAAGCTGACGTTCACGCCAACCAAAGGCGTCCCGTCTACTGCTACCACCTGGCCTCGAATGACACACGCCCGTCTGTAACAGAAAGAGGAGAAGGCAACATGTTAGACACACCAGGAGGGAGACAAGGGCACTGATTTCAGAAACTGGGCTATGCCTCTGTGCATAGCAGGCAGACAGAACTATTCTGTTAACTTTGTGACTGCTGATTTTGAATGAAAATTCAAACAAGTCCAAAAGATTGATTTGAAAAACCATTATCTCATGAAGACGACAAGCAGACTCTCCCATGAATTGCTGGTGTATCGAGAATATATTTCCATTTTCGGCTATATTTCAGGATACCGTTTGTTCTGCCGCTCAATAGCACTGCAGAGGTTTCACTGCTAGCGTGGTTTAGCTTGCTGCAGCTCTAGGGGGTGATGATTTGTGAAAGGGGAGAATGAAACCTCATTCTCTGCTGCTAAGAATAGGGCTTTGCTCTCTATTAGAAAAAAGCTGAACTAATGTGATAAGGCAGCAGTGAGACACATGGTCTTCACCGAACTTCAGAAAGTTATATAGGTAAATTCAGGGAGCGCTTAATCAAGTGTAACATACATTCTTCTCAATCCCCCATCACACGTTATGCCCTTTTAAATTCCCTCTGGGATGTGCTGGACTTGCATCCACTTTCCAGCATAAAAATTCTCCCATTCCAGTAAAGAGATTGGAACATGGCAGCACAGCAGAACACATCAAAGTCAACGGACAGGAAAGTGAACTCATTACTAAGTGGGTCTAATCGGAGGCTAACAGGATCACAGAATCATAGAAAATGAGAGCTGAAAGGAAATACAAGACTTTATCTTGTCCATTCTTTTGCCTCAGGTAAGATCAACTATACCTACATTACTCCAGACAGATGCTTGTCTAACTCTATAACCTCACCAAGGAACCCGTTCCAATGGTCCTGTGCAAGTGCTTTACTCATGGCAA
>NW_010192829.1:9809-32021 GCF_000695765.1 Mesitornis unicolor | reverse complement strand
TCCTGCTGTCTAATTTGCATCTTCACTGCTGCCCTTTAAGACTATTACTTTCACCTTAGCCACAGAAATGGTGAAGAAACTACTCTCTTTTTCTTGGCTTTAGCCTTTCACCTATTTGAAGACTGAAACGTAAAGGAGACAAGTCTCACCAGGGATGAGGAATAAGACATAAAATACTCTCTCGGTGCAGATTAGAACCTAGTGGGATTTTCTAAGGGTTTACACAGCTACAGTCCACTGAAATGCCTTGCAGTATTCTGCTCTGTGCCGTCAGGTACGCTACGTTAGCACCTTTCCACTGGCTGGATGGATCCAGGGCTTGGGATCTACCAGTACAGTTGCACATACTTCCTGGAATTGTGGTTTCACATTATGAAGTGAACAGTGCACGCAGAAGTCTTTGATAATGTTAAGACATTTAGGGTAAAAAACAACAGAATGCTTATAAGGTAACTGGCATTAATTACTCAATATAAACAATAAGTATAAATTTAGACATCGTTATGTTTCTGTCTCAATTTGAAAGTACATGGTAGACCTCGACAGACACTCTGCCTTTCCAGAGTGACTATGTAATCTAAAGGAAAATCTTAATAGCTCCTCAGCTGAAAGTTATTTAGGAGTCTGTATACAAGTTTAAAATATATCTCTTAAGAGATTAATTGATCATGATCCAATGAAATCATACACACAAATTGGAGTCCATAAATTTCTGAAAATTCTGACTTGTTTCATAAGATCCTGTTCTCCAAAGCCACTCGACAGGACACTAATTTATCACTATGATATCATCAAACCCGGCTGACTATGACCTGAGAAAAAGGAACTGGTGAAAATTAACCCCTTTGCGAGTATGCCATCCACCATGGCTGCTAATATGAATTCTGTGCTCCCAGGACATAGAAAGACAGTGATTTTCAGCTAAGATGCTGATAAATAGCATGGAGAGGCTGCACTACTGCCAGTATGCAAAACAAGAGTTCTGATTTACCAGCTTTTCATTTTCTACATTAACTAAATTGGTTGTGGCCCTATTTGTGGGCAAAACCTGCTGCTCCACCGAAGGCAGTCAGGCTCAGGCTATTGTAAGTCTCAACTGACTCACAAGTCTCACTCAACAGAACAGCCAGGTTCAATTACTCTTTGATTTGTTAGAGCAGAAAATACTGGTTTGCATTGTTTTCCTCGTATTTCTAGCATCAACAGACCTGCCTTTCCTTTTCTAATCCCTTTATTAGTGCACTCCATATATTTACAACCACATTGGTGTGAGAGAGCAAGCCCCCTAAGAGTCATCACTATTTTGCACATTACACTCATACTCCTGTTTGTTCATTCCACACAGACCTGTCTTCTGACTCTACTCTGTCCTCATATTTTATCAAGCACATAGATTTGTGCGATAACAACTCATCAAAGTCTTCATTATTTCATACACAGCCTTTCTTTCCTCTACTTATTCACTTTACTCCTTATTCATAAATAATATTGAGAGACTTATCTTTCCACTTTCTTGCTCCTTTTTTATTCGTCATATTTTACAAGCCACACACATTTACTGTAAGTGATAACGACTCATAAACCTCATCATTCTACATTTATCTGTATTGAACTGTCTTCGCAATCTTTTCGATTTTAAATGTCCTAAGCCTGCCTCTGTGTTGCTACATTTGTCCTCATTATTTACTGTCTTTTTATTACCTACTCTAAGTTGAAGAGTCTTCTACTCTCCGACTTCCTCTTGAATTAGCAGCACCTACTAAATCTCTGACTAAGCGTTTGATCAGAATTAGTTTTAACTTTTGCATTTACTGCGGGTACGAAAACATTTTCCAGTTACTTTATGACCAGCACTGATCTCAAAGGCTCGGGGAGGTAACAAACAACCCCCCAGCTTGCAGCAGGTTCTCTGTCCTTTCCCAATGCCCTGACAGCTCCCAGAGCAGACCTCCATGCCTGAGGCATGCTGGCATGCAGGTTCCCTGCAGCTTTGCTGCTTGCAGAAGACCTCACTTAATTCCTTTCCTTCCCAGAGCTTTTAGAGCATGTGCCCTGCAGTGATGTCTCTTCATACTCAACTGCCACTTCACGCTTCCTTGCTTCAGCATCCACCCTCTTTGCAGCTGAGCTGTAGACCTTGCTACCACTCACTGCTTTTCTTAATTTTAACAGAGAAACCTCTAAAGATCACTATGCCTCCTCAATGTGCCACACGTCCCTCTTCTATTCTCAGGCTCTATGATTTATTCTGCACGCTTGCGACTGGCCTGCTTCTCTTTCTCATGGGGTACAATAACTCATACTGCCTCTCCAACAGTCACCTACTTGCAACGATTGCATAATCTTGGACTAAGGCCGTACAAGTTGTTTTAACTTGAAAGTAAGTGCAAAAATGTCTTTTCTAATTTGGAGGAGCTGGGAAGGAACAAGTCCCTGATAAGCTGCCTTCGTGTTTTCAAATGCATTAAAAATGTTTCCAGTTCCCTGGCAAGCTGTACTAAATCTGCAACTCCAGAGGGAGCAGTTGGCTTTTCGAGAGAAAGCGGAGATTCCCACGGGTTGCAGGTGGCCTAAAAGAAGTCGGGTTTCTCTGTCAATGCTTCATGGATCATTCCACGTGTAACTGAGGATGTCAGCGCTGTGGGTCTCAGCTCTCTGCCATCAGGCAGTTTGTTTGACATCTTTAATTGAAAAAACAAATAGAATTTCAGAATTCCAGCTGCATTCCTTCAATACTTGTAAAGCATTTTATTATTCCACCACCATTTTGCCTTGCTCTGCTACTACTTATCTGCTATTTTCTTGCTTTTGTTTTGTTTGTTAAGTTGCCAACATTCTCTAAGAACCTCAGGCTGAGACATTAGGCTCAGACGTAGAACTCTGTCAAGCAACCTGTGACTTCACAAGTGTCACATTACCAGAAGATGTCATTTACTGTATTACGTTTTTTATTAAAGTCTTCAATCGGAGAAATTAAGCTAAAGGCTAGTAAGGTACATTCATTTCGTCCTGCTGACAGTGTTGCTGTAAGCAGCCTTTGAAGGGTAATTAATTCAGCACCATACACTGGACTCTTTTTGTAGGCAATTTGCAGGGAGTCAAACAGCTTGCCAGCAGCATGCATTAAAAACATTCGGCAAAGAAACAGGCTAAAAACCTTCCTGAGAACAGAGGTTGATTGATAAAAACATTTTAATCTGCTACGCTCTCCGACATGCAGCAGGTCAAAACCCACTCCTGATGTAAACAAGCACATTCCCATTTATTCAGAACGTATCTAATCTGCCTTTCAGCATGTCACAGTTTAAGTTGGGAGCTGGTAAAAACTCTGGACAAATGACATAGCTTTGACATAATAAAAAGCAAGATATGTTTTGAAATAATTTCTCTCCTTAACATTCATTTTGGTGCAGTATTTAGCCATGTTCAACACAATACTCAATACTCTGACTGCGCTGTAGAAGCCAACAGTTAAAAAATTAGATCTAAGCTAAAGTTTAAGATGCAAATGCAAAAGGAGAGATGTCCCAGCAGTTGACAGAACAACTGATTTCAGTATTTCAGATGATGAAATGCCAGGATGTGGCAGAGACAAAACACTTTCAGTCTGAAGGACAGAGATAATCTTCACCATTTTTTGATAGCTTTCCCAAATCTATTTAACATCACTTTGCCTTTATCTACAGTGAGAGTCATGCAAACATCACCCATACTGGAGTTCCACTGACCGATGGTATAGTAAAACATTGCACAATGTCATTAAAATCAGAAGACTGAAAACATTGCATAGATGTTTCTTCCTTCAACCTCTTAATGGTCTCAGGGACTTCTTGCAAAGGAGAGGAAAAAAGCCACATAGGGATTTGCAAAATTTGAGCTCCAGTGGGAATGGATACCAGTGCTCTGAAATAAATGAGTGCCACCATTTCACCCAATCCTTCCAACATTTCTTGTTGAACCACCTATGCTTTAAAATAAGTGGCACTGCAGACAGCCATGACTTAATATAATCTGCCTGGAAACAACCTTTCCAGCAATAGCCAAAAGGAGATTAAACTCCCCCGAGCATTCTTTGGTCTGTACCAGGTAGGCAGGATCACAGATTTCTGATTTTTTTTACTGTAGTAACAGTTGTCTTTCTATATTTTTTTCAGTAATCTGAATTCCCAGGATAAGAACAGACACTAGATGACAGTCAGATTGACAATGTCAGAGGAAGATTTCAGAACAGAGGCGGCACAGTTAAGCTGTTGCCTCCTTCTGAGACCTGTCATCCTTGAGGAAAATTCTGGCAGTTTTTAATAATATTTGACTTATGGATGAACAATTTTTCAACAGCCTGGAAGACTGGAGGATCAAGCAAAGTGTGGCCCGATGAACTCCTCGGGGTGCCTAGCACATTGCAGATTGCTGTTGACAAAACCCAGGAGACACGGCAGAGCGCAAGTCTCCAGGCACTGCCCTGACGCCAAAGATGGCGACAGCCTCATCTGAATCCCAATGACCTTCTCACCAAACTAACCAGTAATGTTGGTAAAATGGGAAGGAATGATATCTGGGGTGTGAACAAAGCACCAGTGCAAGTGAAAGTCATCTTCCTTTGTGGTGTAAAGTATCAAACCATGGCGAGGGCGGGCTGCTGCTCACACACGAGCCTGCGCTGCTCTTCGTTCTTCAAAGGGATAGCAGATATCAGGGTAAAGAAATGAAATACTATACTCAGAAAAAGCTTTTAAATCCAAGTTAAATCCCGTCAATGAGAGCTTTGAAAGATCAGTTCCTTATATCTATAAAAGCACACTGATGGGATTACGTGGAATCTGGCTGCTAACATTTGCAGTGTCACAGAACGCTGTACAGGCGACTTGAGTGCTCACCTCCTCTCCGGGAACGCCTCGCTGCAAGGCGTTCTGATGAGGAAAATCTTTCACTGGTGACGTTTGGTTTAAAATGCGTGCAGCCTGCCAAGGACCTTGCACCAAGTGCAATGGCACTGTTCCATCAGCAAGAGACTCACCATGGGCAGGTGGCTGCTGTTCATGGAGTTCATTTTCGTGCCCTATTGTTCTACATATTTATAACATCCTGTTACATTATTAATAGTGATTAAACGTTTAGGTATTTCAGATCAATAAAGACTCTGTTTACATATTTACTTTATTAAAAATTAATAAGTTACAAAGGGAAAGTGCACTGAATTTGTGAACAGCTATGAAACGAAGTGGAGGTTGTAACCTAAGTGCTATGTACTGTACTGTGAAAATAAAAAAAACTCCTATGCCCTTATTACTGGAACATGGTTTATCTAACGTATAGGCCTAGGTGACAGGGTAATAGGTGATGTGGATGATTTATGGATCTCTTTGTCAGCATGTAAGTTATAGCTTACCAGGTGAACTACAGCATACAAACTTATGTGCTCCTGTATTTCAAACGTTCAAGAAAATATGTGTTACCAGGTTTTCTGAGCAAGTAAGTGCCCCTTTCCTATTGTACAGTCTCTTCCTGTTAAAGGGCAACCCAATCTCACAAACACTCAGAGATTACTCCACTGTCTGCATGACAGCTTGAGAGAAACTGGCAGCACAAAATGGTAAACCCCACTCTGGCCTTTCAACACGTAGTAAACTCAAAAAAGTCTGTTAATTAGATAGCTGGATTATATGTAAATACACCGCAAATACAGTGACTGGATACAGTGCACATGAATCCAACCTGTCCTTCTGCTTCCTGCCGTTGTACAAACCTACAGCAAAAAGGGTTCAACTTCCCCCCCACTTATTTTGTAAGTATGACACAGCTTACCTTCCACAACAGTCAAAGGCTTGTTAATAAGAATAGTAGAGTGTGTTGCTGTGAGACTTCTATGAACTAGACAGGTAGTAATGAGAACATGATAAAAAGATCCTCAGCTGCTGTGACTTAAAGGTTTGCTGTCCTTTTAAGTATTTTTTTGCACCAGTGAAGAATCCTCAGCTATCCAGGTATCACTGTTTTTACCTGGTTAAATAATTTCAATGCGGTTCTCAATATTCAGAAGTCTTTTGTTTAAAAGAAAACTCACCTGCTCTCAAATGAGACATCTCCTGGTATTACATGAGTGCTTTCCTTCCCAATAAGGAATCTGATTCGATCATAAAAGAGCCTTGGAGGATGCTGAGAGAAAGGCGGTTGGCTGTGCTGAATGAGGTCAAGGGGATCAGGCGAACCCTGGCAGAGAGGACTTGCGTAACAATTGCTCTGCTGACAACAGTCAGGGTCCACACAGTCTGTCAAGCCATCTAAAACAGAGAATGGAAAGTTGAGGAGATTGAGCGATTCTGAGAATGAAGCACCGTGTCTACTACTGGAGAGCACAGGAGGTGTTTAATCAATCAGAAAGCATGCTGATTATGACGCATTCAAATTCAATAAAGCATTATTGTACATGCTTAGTCCAGGAGGAGCATTTCTCTCTAGTCATTAACGCTGTATCACCTCATAAAATCCCCCCACAACAATGACAAAAACCTATCAACTGAGTGAACGGGGAAGTTTCTGTCTTCTTCCTTCTGTCTTCACCGCAGAACAGGCAGAAGAAAATCACTGCACAATACTCGTTAGTTCAACGGGTGCATGATCCACACTGTGCAGCTGCTATCTCTAACAGCCCTTTATTGTCACCACTGCCTGTTCACAATATACACTTGGTAACCCATCTGCAATAATGAAGCCTGAGATCTTACCTAACTGTCGTAAGCATCCTCACTACGGTACTAAAAGAGGTGCTTGTTACAGTTCTCTGACTTCTGTTTAAGCCCTACAATAGTTTTATTAGCACTTTAGGATGTTCACTTTTCATTTACTGGTTGCAATACTAGAATGGTCCAAAAAGGGCAGAATCGTGACTATGCTCCTTCTGTAACTGGTGATATACAAATACACGCTTTGACGCAGGCCCTATCCCAGTGACCTGACAGATACAGTCCTCTCTGTGGATGTTTGCATCAGAAAAGCAAATTCAGAAAGCGAAAATAAACTTATTCATCATCCTTCCATTTTCAAGTGTGAAAAATAGGAGAAAGGTTTTTTTCTTCCAAAAATCTACACTTCTTCATAGAGAAACCTGCAACAACACTTGTGGGTAAAATTCTTCTACTTAAATGTCTAAAGCTTATGATGAAAAGTGAGGCACTGAAGTACATCTAAATTAAGTACCTAAATAAAACTTAAAATTGGGCTACTGGCTTTTAATGGTGTCTATCAGCAGCTTAGACGTCCAAATTGCCTAAATTACATACTCAATTAGAAACATATTTAATAAGGTATGGTAAAATGCCCGACTATGTTCTTCAAGATCCATTTTATGACTTAGCAGTTGCTAACTTGTCTGGATTGACAAGTACACTAATGCATATAAAGCAAGATTAAGGCATTGTATCCTTCAACAAAGACATCTCTCTGTATTTTTAACAAGGTCGGTCTGAATAAATGCAGAGTCATCATATCACTGTATGGATTTCCCTTGCGTTACAATCAAAACGCTATAGGATCAACATACTGTCAGATATTTTCACTTCATGCTTTGACTTTTCAAGCTCTGTTCGTACGAATGCTTTGGTGCCTATAAAACCGTACCTCCTCAGGGAAACTGCGTTACCAGGAAAGCTGCTGTAGTTCTGTCATTGACTTTAATGGGTGCGAGACCAACCCTCAGCCAGCTCTGCTCTTTTCTCAACAGAGCACACTGCACTGTGTGAATGCTCAGTAAAGAGCAACATAAAATATTCACTTTGAAAAGAAAGCTAAAGCCCTTCTACAGAACAAACAAGTACGATGGAAATGGGCTTTCCTGGAATCTGAAAATCCTGGCCTGACCTTGAGCAAGGTAACTGCTTGGCTAAGCAAAAAATATTAACAAATCTATCCAACTGCAGCTCGGAAATCAGATAAAGCAGGCTAGGTTTTGTGATAATGAGCCAAGGGCAACTGTAGATATGTAGCAACAATGATCTAAGGACCGTGGATCCAGCAAAGCCAGCATAGCTACAGGTCAGTGCATGCTTTAGTTCTTTCCACATTCCCCCGGCCCTGGAGATAACAGACATTTGCCAGTGGTGGGAGAAGAACTTCACAGGGCAATGCTGAGTTTATTGACTTTGAGTGTAGCAGTCACTTTATATTCAGGAAAACCTAGAAAGCTATGAAATCTGCTTGGAAATCAGTAAGCTGAAACAGTAAGGGGCCTCCAGTCTAAACAAAACCACACGGGAAGACGATGTTGGAGTCAACAATATGAACCAGAGGGGTATTCATTGTGTTCTGATGAAAAAACAGAAGAGTTTTTTGGGTTGAAACCTGAAGAGCAGGCTTGGAACCGCAAGGAAAGAAGTATCTCCTTTTATTGCTTTCTCTTTTTTGCCCAAGGAATGGAACTCTCTAAATTCTTAGTAAGTGAACTGAAAAGCATCAAATTAGTAGCAGATTCTCCAAGACTGCAAATAATAAAGAATTCTACTAGACTTGAATAGGTGATGAAGAAGTTGAAATCTCTTGCTTTTGCTTTACACTGGTGAAGATCCCTGCAGAGGGCTCCTGATGGGGTTGGGGACAGCCATGCAGGGCTGGTCTCTGCCGGTGGAATAGTTATGGCAGTGACAAGTCTCATTCAAGGAGTCACGGTACTTTCTAGAAGGTACTAATTTCTACAAGCTCACTGCTGACTACTTGGGAAACCTGACAAGCATTGGTCTGGCAGAATGAGTACTAATCAGAAAAAAGGCACACTTATTTCAGAATAACAGTATCCACGGGGAAGCTATTTTGGAGTAATTTATTCCACAGTAGCTGTTCCGATTAATTTCTTCCTTGTCAACAAGCCATTAGATGTGGGGACTGGGCTGACCTGATTCTCTCATTTATGTAAGAAATGAAAGTGAAAATTCAGAGAAAAATCAGAATATGAGGATTTGCTTAGAAAAGACATAACATTGAATAACAATTAAATACTTTGCGTTCTCTAACAGAGCCCTCGTTCTCTGCTTCCGTCAACAGCTTACAGGCCTGGCAACAAACACTGCATTCGTGCTGTACACAAAAGGAAACCAAGCAAAGGGAAAGCAGTTTGCCATCTCCCAGTCAGAGTCAATTTTCATCTTCTCTTTGCATTTGCTCGTCAGCAAAATGACTATCCTATAAACTCTTCCAGGTTCTGCTAATGGAGTTATTTTGGTTTGAATTACTTGCGCTTGGCTTGATTTGCCTCTCCAGGCTCTCAGGGCTACAAAAGGGTGGCTTTCCCATTAGTAGGGGTGTGAAGTCCCAGAAGCACATCTGAATAACCCATGGTGAGAATGGTATCTGTCCTAACACCACATAGATGCACAAAGCACCTGGTACACCAGGAACAGCTTATGGCCTTGTGAGCAAAGGCTACAGAGCTGTCAGAGGAAGAAACTGCTAACCAAAATACAAAATGTTAATCCAAAGGAGGAGCCCTCTAGGTTGCAGATTATCATTCATGGCTTCTGCCTCTCACGCTGTATTTATTTTTTTGCATTTTTAAAATCTTCTCATTGATTAGGTAACAATTTATTTCAACCTCCTCTCTTAAACATGCAGAATGGAAGAGAAGAAAGATGTTGGGCTTGGAGGAGATGCTCCATGGGCAGTGAGGCAGGAGGTGCAGCACCATCAGCTCCTCTAGGGACTCTTAACACCACATATTGGACTCAGGCTTAACGCAGGCCACGGGGCACATGTATTTAAGAATTATTAACTAGAATTGTCTGAATAATGCAACTTCTAGCTTCCCCCAAACAACTGAACAAAATTTAGAAAAGAAATCAACTTGGATCAAACTGAAAAACATTTTACATGCTTTGTGCTGAAGTAAAAGAAGAAAACACATTTTTTTTTGCAAATAAAGAATTATTAATCCAAAATAAAATCTTTGTTCCACTTTTGGCTCATTTAAGATTTTAACTTGGACCATTTAAAAGAAAAAAGAAAAATACCCTCAAATCTAAACCCCAAAAAAGAAACTACCGTAATTCAGCATAATGCACATTACAATGACCAAGGTAAAACAAACCGGTACAGAATCACACGTTACATATGGAGGCAGTTTATGATAATGTAAATCACATTAGTAAGTGCATGTGAGGATAATGTTTTCAACAAGCCAATCCTATTTGAAACGAGATTTTTAATCCCAGATAATAACCCAGAAAAACAAGTAAATCTTGTTTATAACCCATAACATCGAACTCATTCACTTGAAAATGCTACAAATACATCTGTCAATTTTCAATCACGGGTCACAATTTCTGTTAAGTTTTCCTGTCGGGAACCAACTATTAAAAAACTCACCGTGTTAAGAAAACAGCAGGGTTTCTTTTAAATCTCAGGAGACAACAGTCAGGAGGATGAACAAACTACTACAAACAGCAAAAGCCTGTAATTCCTACAGCAGGGGAGCCTGTACACTGAAGTTTTTACTGTCAGTTACCACCAAGTGCATCACAGCATTTTAATTTTATACCAAAGGCAGTCAGGCACCTTCACATTGCACTACAGATTATATTATGAAGTTATTCAGATTTTGATGAGTCAGAGATTATGGTTTCGTGTCTTCCAGGTTACCTTGTTTTGTATGGAATGGATAATGATGGACTGGGATTTTTGTTTTTGTAAGTAAATTAGGCAACTAAAATATTTTTAATATTACTGCTAAAGCAGAATTCACAAAGATTGACTTCAGGATAAAAAGCACTTCATAGAACTCTTCAATAATTTAAACAACCTCAAAGAAAAGGCAGAGCATGCCAAAACAATTTGCTCCATTTTCAGTCACACCATTGCTCTCTGCATCGCCGCAGCTCACAGAGTTAGGACAAGGTTTTCCCATTGCCTTGCTGGGGAAGGGATCTTCTCAGGAAGCTTTCTATAAGAAACGATATTAATACTTATTATGTCTGGAGGTTGTGTCAATGGAATCACACAATGTTCTCCATCAGACAAAATGTATTTTCTTGCTTATACATTCAGACATGTATTTTTCTTATTTAATATGGTGGAAAGAGTGCCACAAGTGTGATGAAATCACCTCCTCAGCTGTGTTTTGAATGCAGCTTGTGCATTAAGGCTCAGTTTGTGCTAGGTACAGCACATTCTCTGATGTACAAATTATGCAGCAATTACATGGATGCAATCAGGTATCATCATATGTGGACGATCATCATATGTGGACAATCACCTCCAGCAGCCAGACAAACCGGCAGCGGAGCTATGGACCCACCTCTCCATTGGTTACTCTCCAGCAACACACCTCTCCACTTACCGTGTTTGGCCAAATGCAGTGCAGTGATTGTACTTCACGTTTTGTATTTGAGCTTTCCATATGCTGCATAGTATCTATATTAAATCCTCAATAAAATAAAATAACAGTTGGAAAAGAAAAAGGCATTTTGTCAGCTACAAGCTAATAGCTAGAATGTGGAACAAGTCACCTGTTTTGGACCTGATATGAACAGCTCCATGCCACCTACTTCTCAAATTCTGGCTTTTCTAGTCTTCCTATCTACCTTTGAATTACTTGCAAATATGGGAATATCACAAACACTCGTGTTGCTGAAAATGGATCCGTGTTCACACTTAGTACAAACAGCCTAGGGAGCGGAACACTTGAGGACATTAGAGAGGCTCTGGGTCAGGCCACTGGTAAGGGCAGCAAAGAGCAAAGCGGTTCTAATTTCAGCAGCGGTGGCTTGCCCGGCTCACCAGTGCAGCATGCCATCACCTGCACTTGCACAGTGCCTTCTTTTCTATTAAACCACTGAGATACTTTATTAACTGACTATGAGAACCACAAATTCAGTCAGAATTTACCTCCCGTGTTACTCAGTTAGTTATTTTAATAAACCATTCACTATCATCAGACTCTGGCAATAAATACTTAACGATACTTAAAACTGCTATTCTTCTGCTTTAAAGTTCATTAAAACAGCACAGTTCTCACCCTTTCAAGCTTTTGCCAGACATGGAGAAGACACTACTACTGCTGTTAACTACAACAGTTTTGAAGTTTTACAGTTAATGCCAAACCCAGAATACTACAAAAATTTTTGTACGTGCTTACCTGGTATAAGCATACTCCCAAACACACATGACAATAAATGTACTCGCTCAGACACATGAAAATCAAGCCCATCTCTAAGCAGTACACTAAGTAATACCAATGACCTTCATTTTCACTGCTGCTGAGCAACCCAGAGATGTGTTTAAGTCCGCTCCCGCTCCCTCTGTACTGATCCCAGTGAGTGGAAGCCAGTGATGGAGCCACAAGAATTATGTCCAGAACATTTCCACAGAAAGCAAAAAATTGGCTTTAAGTTTCTCCTTGCAGAACCTGACTTTGTTCTCTGAACTCCTTATGCAGGACAACCTAAAAAACTCCACACTGGGACTCTCAACACTTGAAGAATTTCAGCTTTTTGGTACACTCGTGTGAACAATTGTTCAATACTATTGTTTGTGGATAAAAAAAATACCCCCAGGAGTCTTCAACTTACATTTGCTTGCTTTCTTTTACAGATTTCAAATAAGCATTAAACAATGCCTGTGCAGACTTGTTTCACCGCAGCCTCTGTTAAGTCCAATTAGGGCTGCCAGCAATCTAAGCAAACTGAGTTAAAGAGTAACTTCAGAAGAGACCAAAGCTTATTTGTATGCATTAATCCAAACTGCTTCGGAAATTGTAGCCTAACACAGGGAATGCAGCAGACAGTGAGGCTGGTGAGTGGTAAGACTGGCGTTCGTATAAGGACACTGGAAACCCACCAGTGCGGCTGTGGAAAGGCTGCAGAGTGTTTTATCCAGTGAGCACTGTTGGGGTTTGGTCTTCCACACACAGGAGAACGCAAATACATCAGGGTATGATTTTCAGAAACAGTAAGTATCCCTGGGGAGCCCTCGCTGCTCAGCAACAATGAAAACCAATCCCATCAGTATTATTTATATTGTGTAATAATAGCGTATTACTTATATATGGACTCAATATCTCCGTGATGGATAGGTTATTAAAATGCCAATGGATGGGTCAGAAATACATCAATATTTTAGCAGCACTGGTTATCAACCCAAGGCTATGCTGAGTCATATATTTTCTTGTGCTTGGAAAAGCTGGGAGAAAGCTACAATAACTGTCTGCAGTGACTGAAGGGACATTTGGAAGAGAAATCAAAGCTTGTAGTAAGCAGTATTTTCTTTAAAAACAAACAGTCAAGATTGATTCACCACGGAAAAAGAAAACTATGAGGAGAGATTCAGGCAAATATAAGAGAGAGATCCATATCAAAGCAGCTAATGGGAGTGACAGGCTACGACTTTCAGCTTAAGACAAAGCTCTGCACATGCAGCAGCAACGTAAAGATATGTCAGAACAGCAGGTAAATCATGGCTCGGCAGCACCCTGGGGTGCCCTGTGAGCTGGTGCTGAACGTCCTGCGCGTCCCAGCTCTGCACAGTGTGCCCTGCCTCCTTACGCTCAGGACAGCGGTCCCCACCCGTGCAGAGCTCAGCAGAGCTTTCAAGCAAGCTCCTGGAGCTACTGCAGCTTCCAATTGAGTCTAAACTAATGGCAGGGCGAGAGAAAATGACCTGCTCAGATGAGCTGAGTGGTCATCGAATAAACTGAAAATGAAATAATGTCATGACAATGAGAAAAGAAAAATAAGAAATGGGGAATAATGGGATGCTGAGGGAAGCCGCAGCAAGGGAAAGGCCCCACTGCAACGGACATCTGCTTGACTTCTTGGCATTATTTAATGGACACCACGCTGCTAACAGACTGCAAATGCACTCCACAAGAGCAAGTGCAAACCATGCCGTCGTGCATCTGTCATAATGCTAAGACCTTTTCAATGATATTTGTAGTGATATTTGAACAGGTAAACATGCCCTTAAGCCTGCAAGTAGGAGAAAAGATAACAGAGAGTTATGAGATGGCGTGGGAAAGGCACTTACAGTACAGTCAGGGTACAAATACAATGGGTACTAATAGGGCTCCACAAGAAGCATTCTTCCTGCTCCGTAAAACTTTCCTGCATGTGTTTAACCTTATCGCCACAGAAAACTGCGCTAATGGGGAACTTGGTGCTACAGCATCTGCAGAACCGGGATGCCTGTGAAAATGCTTATGGCTTACCTTCATACCCATACACCAGTCCTTAAGAAATGAATTCAAGACTTCCTCCCTCCCAAAGCTTCTGTGCTGTTACTACAGACCAAACAACACTAACACTTCCTCATGCCAAATAAATGACATGATTCAGTACCTACAGTTGGATAAATATATAATATTTATAGATCTAGATAAAATAAATATAATAATAAAATGATAAAATTTTTAAAACATTTCTTCTACCATGTGTTTGAATTTTCTTTTTATATAGTAAGAATCTCAGTTCTTCAGTCTCTGACTGTATCATACAACAAATCAACTGGAAACTACACAGAATTATCATTCTGTCTAACTCCTGAAATTAGTTCGCTTGAAATAATAATTGTTCAACTTTACTACAGCTTTGTTCTTTGGCTGTGACTTCCTAATGAACTTGAAGCACAGAACATCTCCTAAGGACTGAGACATAAATGTTTGATTAAAACACAACTGGAATGAGTAAGACCTTTGCTAGGTGAGAATGCCATGATTTGGAATATACACACTGAACTAGGTCTGGAGCACACGTCGTGGTTTGCTGAGAAGGAATCACAGAACTGATTTTCTATTCAGGAGAGCTGCAGTTCTGAGAAGACTAATGTACTTGATGCAGTGGCAAACAAAGTCGATAAGACACTTCAAGTTTTGGAGCTTTGGCCCTCACTGCTGTGCAGGTTGCCACAGTGATCAAGGTCTCCAGCAGCTTCAAGTAGCAGCTGGGGGGAGCGACAGCCAGAGCAGATGACCCAAGCTGGCCAGCAGAATTATTCCATATCTTAAATGCCATGCTCACTATAAACCGGGCAGCTTGCTGGGGATGGGCCTCTCTCTTCCTCCATGGTCGCCATCCCCAGATGGGAAGGGGAGGTGGGGAGCGAGTGAGCAGCTGAGTGGTGGTGTTCAGCTGAGTTAACCCACGGCAGCACCACCTCCTGGGCTATGTGCCACTGGCCGAATGCGCTCACATCCTAACAGCTGAGGAAGTTACTACCTGGCAGCTGAGTTTCTGTAACTCAACTGAGTGCATGCTCTTAACTTGCCACAACTGCAGGCAAAAACGTTAATAGCTTCTGTCTTCGTGAACCTAATCCAGCAGCCTGATGGATGGTAACTTCTTATGCCACCGTAATATTCTCAAAGTCTAAGGAAGAACCTCCCAGAAAGCAGGACTTAACAGGTAATGTCATGTCTCCTTCCCGATTTCCCTTTTTACTCTTGTGTATGCACACAAACCCTGAAACACCAGGAATCAGCTTCTGATTTCGTATTAATGTAACACTGGTATAACTCCAATGGCTTCAGGGTGATTTTTCTAATTTGTGCTCATGCCAAATCAGGTCCTATGGACTTCATATATAAAGAGAAGTGGTTTTAATATGTAGATATAATTTTCTTTTCTTATATAAAATTGATTGTGAAGGAAACTTAATTACATTTAGCCCATCTGTAGTAGTCAGATTAATTAAATATTTCTCCCTGCACTTATCTCTAATTGTAATGTCAACAGAGCTGTCCTAGCCCATGTTATGTTGCCATTAAAAAGGAAAAAGAAAATTACTTTTAAAACTTGCAGTGAAATGATGTTAAACTGACAAATTCTAGGAGATTTAGAGTTAAAACTGCTAACTCTCTCAATAACTCACAGTTATTGCAGAATATAAAGCACCCAAAATCACCATACAGGGCAGTTTATACGGAGCCAGTTCACAGAGTGTATCAGAAAATGCTTTACATATATTATAGGCTAAACAGGGTTTTTGTGGACAGATTTAAGAGCGCAGGCGAGTGAGTCAGTGGCTCGGACAGCAGGGGAGAGCATCCGACAGATGGGAAAGCACGCGGGGGGCAGCGATGCCAGCTGTGGGACCTTGTGTGAAAGGGATACACACCAGCGCAGGGGAGCAGAGAGAGTGGGCAGAGAGATGGTTGTGAGAGGTCTTGGAAATTAGGTGGGGAAGGAAGGATGAGGGAGGAATAAGGCGATTTTGAATGGGGTTCAGAAATGAGGAAGCCTTTGCCAAAGGACAGCATGGTCTTAGAGCCCACAGGATACAAAATCAGAAGGTCTCAAAATATATCTGTAAATGAGGAATCATCACTGAGTCAGAATGTTTCTATTGAGGTCCCAAAGTGACCTCAGTTCTTGGCCCTAAATCAAGCTTAATTTATCAATGACCTAGAAGAAAATATACAATCATTGTGCTAAGGTTTGACACTACAGTGGGGCGCGAGATCTCACCCAAGGCATTGAGATGGTCATTAGGCGTGACACAAGAAGGTGATACACATTTCTATACATCTCAGTGTACAATCTAAGGAAAAAAAAAGGGTAGCTGTGCTTGGGGCAGACATATTCACAGTCTGAATGAGGAAGCTGCACAGCTCCGAGTATGGGGGCAAGCACACTGTAAAGGATGATAGCAAGCAATAGTCCTTCCTGACTGTCCAGTAGAGGAGTATTCCTAAAATAGGGAAAATAATTAGCTCAGAGAACAACCAGCGGAGAATGTTGTGGCTTTTCTCCCACTGATAAGTTTGAAATAGCCTGATGAATTTTCCTGAAGAAAAAGCACTAGCTCATGTATTAGAATGAACCAGTGGAAAAGAGGCAGAGACTAACTTGTAAGTTATTTTAAAAAAAAATAAAAATCAAATACTGGGGTGACAGGTGCAGCACATACGTAATTTCTGCCTTGAATAACATCTAGCACAAGGTTCCCTCGCTGCTCCGCTTCGGATGAAGTCAGAGGAACTGCCCTGAGCAAACAAACACTGATGTTCTGTGATAAAAAGGAAAACATACACCAGAACTACAGATTCAAATGGCAGTCGAGGACATGACAAAAAACCAAAGCAACATGAATTATGTATCATACCTCCATCATTGTCCAGGTTATCTCCACACACCATTTCCATGACAACATTACATCCCGAGCCACTCCAGCCCACTTGACAAACACAGTGCCATCCGTTCTGATCAAGAGTGCACCTCCCATTTCCATAACAGAGACCTGGGCAGCCATCTAGAAATGAAAACGTAAAAAATAAGCCTTCATGGGGCATTTTTCTTCTCTTGCTTTACATTTGTAATGACTCTTTAATATTCTTTCATACAGTATTATACTTGCTGCCTTCAAATGATCACAGCTCCCTTGAAAGCCGTTTATATTTTTCGCTAAATATGGAAAAATCCCCATCCCGATCCTTTGCTTGCCCAAGTCATTTCTCGGTGAGGAGCGAGGATTTGTTTAGTGTGTAACGTTTTGTGTGTGTGATCTTATAAGAAGATATTTAACAGTCTGGCATATCCATCTCCTTCTCTACTTATTGAAAAATAAATTGCAGATCACAGAGGAAGGTATATACATAATCAACACTTATATCAAAGATATGCATGGCATGTATTGTGTGAACAACAAACTGGCATTTGTGGACACAACCCCACACATTGCAGGGAGTGGAGGTGATTTTTTTACACTGTTCACAAATATTCAGCTGACTGAGAAAAAGCCAATTTGATTTATTCCACAATATAGCTGTTTTTACAGAAGGTAAATGAGGGGCCGCTTCCTTCCAATGTCCAGTTCCACTTCCTTCACATTATGGCCGATTCACATATGACAAACCATTAGTGGCTTGCCATTTAGTGGCTCTGATTCCAGATCAAAACTGGAACAGTGACTGTAGCATCCTCTGGATTATATACTTGTAAACTCTGAATTAACAGTAATTTGGACATTCTCGGCTAGATTTCTTGCCTGTAAGAGTGAGACAGGAATTGTCTCTTGGATGTGTACACTTGCATCCATCTGCTTGCCTAGTTTAGTGCCAGCTCTGACATTTGTCAGATCCTCACCATGTCAAACATGGAGCCAAAGGACAATGGATACAGCTCAGCAATGAGCTTCACAGTGCAAGTGGCATCCATCACTTCTAAGAGGGCCCCGTTCTTGTTGCCAGCACGGATGTACAGGAACGGAGAGCCCTTCTGTACTTGGTAGTGAACATAAACACTGATGTGTCATCAGAGAGAATTTCTTTTGAGGAAGAAAGAAGAGGCCTCAGTCTGCATATGTATTCGGCAGCCCCAGGATGCTCCAAAAGGGCTTTGGTGGAGCTGAAAAGAGTCCGAGAACCTGTACGACTGGTCTGTCAGGTCGTAATTTACAGCCCAGCATGCAGCACACTTCCTGGCAACTTTACCCTGCGCACATCATCTTCCCCCTTCTCACCCTCTGCACAGTTCATCAATCACATCTGCAAACAGGGATACTGCTGAGTCTGACCCTCTTGCTCGGATGAGCTGGAGATGGGTGGCACTGTTTTCTCACACTGGAATTCTGGAAGTTGCTGCTCTAAAATAGTATGAGGTTGACAACTACCAGATATACCATAAAAGCCAATTATGTGCCTCTTTTGGGGAGTCGGGGGAAAGGGCAGAATGTGAGAACTCTTCTGGGTAACAGGGATGCTTTTCCACTTCAAATCACTGTCCCGCTGAGTGAATTCATTTCTTGTACATGATTACATTTAGCTGCTGTGTGTAGTTATCCTCTAAGACTATACACGCAGTCTAATGAGTGCCTATGTGGTTTTATTATTACCTAATTCTGAAGAAATAAAATAATAAATATGGAATAAGCACCCAGTCTTTCTGAATATTGGTTAGTTTGCTACTTCAGGTAGCAGTGTTTTTGCAAGGGGCAATGTGTGTCATGGCCAGGACTGAGGGGGAGCTGCCAAGTTTTGGGGAGGTACTCGTGCTGACATGACCAAGCAGGACCTGTGGCAAAGCACAAAAATCAAATGGACAGCACCAGACACAAAGCAACATAAAATTTAACTCTTGTATCAAATGATTTGGAGAGAACGACATCACATCTAGCCTAGACAGCTTGTAAAAAGGTGTATGTCCCTACCAAAATAAACTTACTTCAACCACAAATGACAACAAATAAGAAAACTTTTGTTCTTCATAGATGACAAGATCAACACCAAGTTTTTCAAGCAAGTCCTCAGCTCTGTCATTACTTTGGAATGGTAAGTGAGAGCAAAAACCTGATTTGCCTAACACAGCACATCAGATGGCCCCATGACACATACTCACACTGCGACAACATTCTAAAGGAGTCGAGCACGTTACTTGTTAAAAACTGCAGGTTTTCCTGCAAGTCTTTCTCTGTGTGAATAGATTTCTCCATAAACAAAGTTCTTCTCTTTTCTGGCAACTTAGCAGTACAGAAGCTGAGACAAAACAGGAAACACAGAACACTCCATTCCCAATACTTCTGTATCTTTTCATTATTCTTTCACAATGCTGATAGGAAAAACTTACCTCGAACAGCATCTAAGTAGTGAGCTTAAAAAAGAAAAGAACAAAACTGAGATGGATTGAACTTCTGTACCCAAAGGAAAATACAGACACCATGTGCTAATGGCTGGCCACTTGTTGGTTAGATATAAAGTGTCTCTCTCTGCAGTCAGATCTATTCCTGAAACACACTGCATGGGACTGCTCTCCATTTGATGACAAGCATGCAGAGGACAGCCTGGGCCATAGCTGACAGTGCCTACAATGTGAAAAGCAGCTCTGTTTATCTTTTTAATTCTTTTGGTCCTTTTCTGGATTTGTTTTACACCATCTTTAGGAAATTAGGCCCTTCCTCCTTCACAAACCTAATTCTTGACTTAGAAAATCTGATGTAGGAATTTCTAGAGCCAGTGAATTAATAATCTTGAAATTATCAATGTAAAGATAAAAGAAGCCACTTTTTTCAAGAAGTGAGCATGAGAGCTTACACTCCTTACCTCTGAAAATTAGATACTTTGCTATTATAAACAATTAAAATGTTTATGAATAATATTGCTTTGAGACATTTTAGTGAGAAACACTGTTGGACTTTGCAAAAACCTGTTGTATTTTATTAAAAATATAACGATTCGGTTCGTATAGTAGAGTAATGACTTCTATAAAGATCTGAAAGCTTTACCTTGTTAGGAATATTGTTAGAAGCCAGCTATAGAAAAACCACCTCAAGTAACAAGCAACAAAAAAACCACTAGGACACGAGGGCAAGAGATTCAATGCAAGAATTTCTTAAGCTGAGAAATAGGTTGAGCACCTTCTATTTCTTAAGCATTTTTTTTCCTTCCTGACTCAAAGTTCACGTGTGAACAGAGCCCAGAGATACCTTAGGACTGAGATATCTTTCTTTTGTGTGGTTGTTTTGGTTTTTTTTAATGAATTCACTCATGTTACTTCCTCTAAACAGAAAGCTGCACTGCATTGCTATTCTGTGGGACAGGCAGGATGCACCATCAGTGCAGAGGCACCTTTTTACACCTGGTCTGATTCTGGGTCTCTGTTTTTCCCAAAATGACTCTGATCAGACTGATGGCTATGGCAGATCTTTGTATGACTGGTGAAGACTTTACATGTTTTGTTTCTAGAGGTACAAAACATCCTTACCAATGGTGCAGTGGTCCCCTTCCCATCCAGGGCTGCACTCACACTTCCCATCCTTGCACTGGCCGTGTTCAGCACAGTGAGAGTGGCAGGTCCGTTCTTCACAGGTTGGTCCCACCCAGCCCTCTTCGCACTGGCATATCCCTCTGGAACAGACACCATGGCTGCCACAGTCCAGGGTACACAGCTCTGCACAGGATTGCAAAAACACACGACGTGAAACAGAAGTTTCATACTGCAAACAGAGCTTACATCAATACTGAATTTCATTACTTCTGTACTAATACCACTCATCAGTTGGATCAAATATGCCTTCTTTGGCAGTTACGTACAAGATAATGTATTTGTTTGGGGTGGAGACTGCAAAAATGATGGCTTTGCACATGGTAGGGGAATGGGTCTAAAACAAACAGTGACACAAAAAAGTTCCTATCTTTTGACTGATTTCAGCTGAGGCCTTTAATAACAGCATGCCACATCCATTTCTAGGTCCCACTGGCTCAGTTCTGAAACCTATTACAAACTCAAATATTGCAAATAACCTCAATTAAGGGGTAAAGTGGCACATTAAATACATACAAGCAAAAGTCTTTAAAATATTCAGACATTTTTAGTGACAGAAAAATGGCCTTCACTTACAGCAAGAAGAGCCACCAGAAAGATAACAGTGAGAAAGAAGAACAGCGAGCACCTGGCTCTGACCCCAGCACACATTACATGACTTTACAGAACATGCAGATCTGCCCAGCTCTAAAATGGCTTTCAAGGATTAAAACTTTGTTTCCCCCTTCCTGACTCTCGTAAGTCAACTGCTAAGAAACCAGAAAAGCTGTTTTGGGAAGACAGAAGTACCTCCTGCTCTGCACTCAGAACGATTTCTCTACCTGGGCATTGTAGAATATCACTTATTGTGGAGTAGAAGTCCTGAATTGTTTCAATACATCACAATATGCCAATTGTAATTCTACTTCCACTTAGACTAAAGTTGTTCTGTGAAAAGGATGGCTTCATTATAAAAGGGTTCTATGTAGTTTGAATTTCTTTAGAATAATTAGTGTCAAGAGACAGAATTTGCTTGTTATTCTGCAATTAAACTGCCACAGAAATGTTTCCTGCTTCTTCCTCTTGGAAAGCAGCTGATAGCACTGTAAGTGTAAGCCAAATAATCGTGTCTGCTCCGATTTAAAATGTCAGTGTTACATATTTAGTTGTGGCGAGATTTTTCCCTTGACAGATTTTAAACAATGATCATTTATATCTTAGAGCTATTGTATATAAACATTCTTAAAAGCATTTGTAGTGACAAATGCTGCCACTATATATCTCTCTCTCTCTCTCTATGTATTTATATATATATATATGGAGCAAAGTTTTTAAAGTTTAAATTAAAATCTTATCAATTCCAATCATTTTAATGCAAAGAAAAAAGCAGCAAAGAAACGGAGCTGCACAGTGACAGACGTGCTGGGCTCGAGTCAGCTTAGCCCTTATTTTCATTAATGACCGGGGTGATGGCAGAGAGTGCAACTGAAAGAACCGGTGAGTG
>NW_010192829.1:0-9778 GCF_000695765.1 Mesitornis unicolor | reverse complement strand
AAGAGCGGGGTCAAACTCAAAATCACCTTCAGCAGCAAGAAAGCATGGTGAAGAACCTAAGATAAAATTCAGTAAAAACTACTGTGATGTGCTGTCCTGAAGTAAAAATCAGCTACACGAAAAGAATTAATTTTACTTTTCAGACAGGGACATAAAAATAATTAATTTTACTTTTCAGACAGGGACTTGCATTACATACACCATAACTGGAGATAAACATAATTATCTGATTATATTCCTGCATAAAGGTATACAGGACTATACAGACAGGAAAGAGTCTGCTCTGCTATATTCAAACAAAAAAAACCAGTGCTGAGCCTGGGGCACTATCCCTTAGAAAGCCTTGATTGTTGCCTACTGATCATGTATTAATCTAATGCTTCATGCCTTTGGCTGCCTGCAGGTACTGGGAAGGATTTCTTCCCCCTTGCTGCATAATTTGGCTTGGCTGTTTTGTTTTGTTTCGTTACTTGTTTGTTCCTTGGAAACCTGGGAAAACACCCAGAGGACTACGAGGGGACTTGCTCTGTTATTTCATCGGTACTGAAGTCACCCAAGTGCTTGCTCCTAGGATCAGGAAGCAAACTGGTCCCACCAGATCTGGGATCGCAACAGAATAACCCCCAGGCCAGACTGACAGAGGGCCACTGGTATTATTTTAACCTATCTTTATAGCTCAGGGCATGGGCTAACTCTTGAGAATTAAATCTAACAAATTACCTGCTACTTCAAGGATTTAAGCTGCTAGAGGGATGCCTTTGATGTCCCCGATCTCCCTCTAGTTCATTATAATTAATTATTGCTTTTGGTATTTTACTGTAAGTGGGAAAGATTGTCGAGAGGATTTTAAGAAATACTCTGCAGTTTACACTATGCTGGACTAAGTGGAGTTAGATAATTTTTTTTGGCCCTTTTGGATTGAGTGTCTCCTACATAGTCCTTCTGCAGTTGTGGGACATGCTTAGTTGAACTGATGCCAGAACTTCACACAATACTGTAGGCATCCGTACACAGAAGAGGCAGTATAGGCTCGAATGGCTGAAACTGGGAAACAAGTGGTACACAGAGCTTCAAACCGCGTCAGTGGTGGCTCCCACCACTTCTCTATCTGTAAATAAATCAAGTAATCAGCTGCGGAAACCCTGAGACCATTCCCAGACATGGCATGGACACCTGCCTCTCCTCTGCCTGTCTACCCAGCCAAGTCTAATCGTGGCAAACCCATCTTCCAAACAAACAAAGGAGCAGCAAGGAGCCGAAGGCAAAGTGAGCTCATCTCTACCACAGGGACGCAGATCTTTCACGTACATATTCCTATCTTAAAACCCCACAATTAAATGGATCTTGAAAGTTTTGGAAGTTTTTTTCCATGGTTTTCCTCATGTCTCACACAAGGAATAAAATGTTTACAGTCTATATAAGCTCATAAGTTCTATCAGATTAATGAAGTGGAGATACAAGATTTCCTATCTCACCAAAAAATATTCTAGGCCAGTCAGTACATAGTCTTCATTCACCAGGCTCCTTTTTGTAATTCCATTTTCCCCACATAAGAACAAAGATCAGACACAGCCAAACAAATTTTCCTGTACTTTTCACCTAAAGTGCCTTTCTCTATCCCAAGCACACTGTCTTGGAAATACCACACTGTGGCACAAGTTTTGAACCCCCAACTGGCTCTGTGTGATAGGAAATGTTAGGTTAGCTGTCCTGTGCCCAGTTACTCTGTTTTCACACCTCATTTCTGCCAGCAAGTCAGGGCACAGTAACCAGATACTTGTAACTTTGTAAAAAGCATTACAGAAAAAGCATGCGTCAAACCCATTCTGGCAAAGGAGTACTGGAATGATCTTACCTCCTCTTGCCTTTCCTTCTAGTAATGCATTTCCCACCCCCAAGTATTTAATCTAAATCCTCTTTGATGCAAATAAAACCCAATTTTATAAGCACCAGATGTAACGAAACCTGGTTTCTTAGTTTGGGCCAGGCACTTGCCACAGTTACTGCAGTTGACTTGCTGCTCAGCCCACTCATACTTTGTAGTCACTGAGGCCAGTCTTGAGACTTACACTTGTCTTGGTGATTTAATATAAGGCTTCAGAAATGCTGTTTACTGTGATAATGTATTCTTCTGCCATGCAAATCCACGATTCTCCCCAGACTTCTCATGCAAAGCAAGGGAAATCAAGCCTAACGTCATCCTATTAATGCTGTGGTAGTACATGCAGCTTTAATCCACAGCTAATTCAAACAACCAAGATTAAAAAAAGCATTATCGGTTCAGGTTGTCCTGTTTTTAAATGCAAAACAATTCCTCAGCTCTTCCAGAAGATAAACAAGTACAGAAATATCAGCATAGCAGGGAGATGCATTAGCATTGTAACGAGAGACTGGGTTTCCACAGCAGGCCAGACAAAATGAGATCCTCGAGTGAGTGGACAGTGACCGAATGCAATGGGAAGCAATACAATAACTTGAAATAGGTAAACAGCTTCAGACAAAGCTGATGTGGTAAAAATTCCAACGGTGCTGAAGTTGGACAGCAAATCAGGTATCATGCAATTGTTCCGCTCATCATCCTCCTCCCGTAGCAGTTGGTCCTACAGGACTCAGAAGCACCCCAAAATGGTGTGGGTACACCACAAAGGGCCAGCACAGTGGGGCAAAGGAATTGAGCTGTGGGTAGGAGCAGCAGTTGAGGCAGCCAAAGATGTCTCCTCTGACTGAAACAACTATTTCACTCCCCCTTCTCTCCATTCATCTCCTGGCTCTGTCTGGAGCTTATCTGAAACTGTGGCGAGCTGATTCAGGTCATGAAATGGGCAGATAATTATTCACTTTATTTTCCTGGGTTAATACCTGACAGCTTGCTGAGCTAAATCAGCCCACTGAGGGATCATAAGGAAGCAACACAGGCAGGGCAAGGGAGGAGATGCAGATCACAGCCTGGACGGGGCCTGTCCTGCTGGGGAGCCACAAGCTGTGCCATCAGACAAGACCGCAAAGGATGAGAGCAAGGGGGAAGTGACTTATTTAAGGTAAGAAGGGAGGCAGGTGGCAAGAGGTTGAAGTTTGGACTAGAAAAGTCAACTCGGGAGGTATTCTACCACAAGCCTTTAGTTATGCTGTTAGATGAACTGCAGATCATTCTCACAATGCACAGCACAACACACCCAATTCGGTAACTCTCTCAACTGCGTTGGGGTTTAGGCTTTCAGGCTTACATTAAAGCCATCTCTTCTCTTCCACTCCTCTGTCACTGTTCAGTGGGACACAGGCCTGCCCGAGCTGCAGGCACATCTTGTGGTGGGCTGAAGGCTGGACTGTGGCTGACAGAGCAGATCCTCGGTAGGCGTGAATTGTCATGGTGCCCAGGAGACCAGCAGAGCCACCCCAGCCCACAGTCACTCGTGGCCCTGTTTCAGTTTTTGTACCTGCATACTTCGCAAACAAAACAAGGTTCTCTGAGTGTAGGGCTGGAAAGGTAATTTCCTCATTTCAGAAAAAGCTCAGCCGTGCAGACTTGCTGCAAGCAACTTGCTGGCAAATTGCTGGGAGCTGACCTCAGTCGACCCATGCAGTTTTTTAGACTTGCATGAAATAGTCTTTATCAAATCTAAAATTCTGAGTCCTTAGACTTATACTAATTAATAAGAGACTTTAAAAACGTTAAACTCAGTCTAGAACTTTTACTGACATGTCCTTAATTCTGAGGCTCATTAATTTTCCTGGAAGAAGGCAAATGTGAGCTGTGAAGCATTATTTGTACCTATTCTTGAGGAGACAAACATGTTGATCACTCCTGAGCTAATCTAAAAAGCATTAAAAATTCACTCCACACTCTTCATTTTAATTACCTAAGTCAACAATGAGTTCTTTCAAATGTGTTTTATAATAAGTTTCTACTTCTGTTATATGAAAAGGGAAATTAAAGCTAAATATTTTATAATTTGTAATGATAAGGGAAGACTTTAATGTTAATTTGCCATGTTTCAGAAATCACTCCTAGAAAATCATGCTAAGAACGCAAAACTATAAGTAAACAAAAGTGGTCAAATACTTCCTATGAAACACTTCCATTTTACTTCTCTTCACACTCAGGGGCGAGGTCTTGTTCTACAGACAGTCTGAGCCTTGCGTATCACACTCATAATTTTGCTATCCATTTTTTAATAAGTGGTTTTCCATAAAGACTAGAAATTAATCTATCCTGACTTTCACCCAATAAGCTTAACTGCTGGAGGCAGCAAAAATCACCTATCTAGGCCTAATAAAGGAAGTTTTTTCAATTTAAATATACATTGCATTTAATAAGCTTGCATGGTAATTTCAACAATGTTCCTGAGCTTTTTAAATTACCTTCCTGCTGTGTCCTGGAGACAACTCCGTTCTAGCCTTCATTTTCAGCAACTGACTTTATTAATATAATTTTTTACACCACAGAAAAAATTCAAAAATTTAAAGTTTTAAGAGTTTCAAAAGCACTTGAGCTTTTTTTTTTTTTCTTTTCCACAGTAAAAACTAATGGAAAATCGTCCCCACTACGGAAGGTCACCTGAGAGAATGCACTATAGAGATTTAATGTGGATAACAAGTTTTACACAGCTGTACTAGAAGAGGTGATTTTAATGGTACAGCTTATATCATTTTCCCAATTTAAACAAATTCCTTTGGCAATCTGGATGTTACAACCACATCTAGTCCAGGCTTCTCCAACAGCATCACAGGAGTGCGCCATTCTGTACATTCTTAGCCAACCACGGTCGTGCCAACAAAATGTCAAGCTGGGGACAGTTTTTCTAGAGGCAACACAGAAATATTACATGGTCTATGTCAGCATTCAGTGGCACCTGCTCTTCAAGCCCGGGCTGGAAATCAAGGGGACTTGGAAGTGTCTGCAAAACATTAATTTTCAAGTCTCTGGCTGTCAAGCTGCCAGGTTTTGTGAACATGTTTCCTCTGGCAAACAGACATCAGGCTCCTGTGTGGAAGAGGCAGCAAAGGTGCCTTCCCCAGCAATGACTGCTACTCCTTCTCCCTGTCCTTCAGACCGCCAAGCAGCACCTGATGGGAAAATGCCATTATGTGAAATTTGGTTCAGTCAAAAATAAATAAGTGGGACAGATCATCACCAAATGACTGACAACTGTTTGGCAAAAACAAAGAAACAAACAAAAAGGCTCTACTGGTAGAATACTAAAATAACACACAGTTTTGACATGTATCTACATGCGTAGGCCAGTTTACCTATTTTACTGTAGATTTACAGAAAACAGAGGTGCAAAGGACTTCATACGATCATCTCTTTTATCTTGTTCTGAACTCAGTCGTAACTGGCATCCCTTAAAAGCTCCCAGCAACAGAGAACCTACAACAGGACTAGGTATTCCACACCACCACCAGACTATTTTCACAGACAAATATTCTCTCAATCTAAATTTCTCTTGATGCAATACCTCTTGTCCTTCTCTTCACGCATCAGATGCTTACGTCTGACAATGAAATACATTAAAGATTATCTCACAATACCACAACAATTCGTGAGTTTGAGTGGTTTGTTGTGTTTGTGTGAATAAATTCAAAGCAACGCTTTAATGTTAATTACATGACCACTGCAAAACTCTTGCATTGAATTTATTCCCACATGTACCCCTAAAATACTCTCCACAGTAATTTCCAAAGATTCTGCTCTTGCACAAAGTGGGACTTGGTGGCCCACACCAACAAAAGACACAAAGAGTGAGATTAATCTCGCCCAGCTTGAGACATTTGTGTCTGAAATAGTTTTCTGTTGCAGTCTGTTATCGGAGTAGAACGTTTAAATATATTCAGCTATAGATATTTATCCTTTCTGACACTGTCTTGAAGCAAGAGACTGTAGCGAGCGTATAAAGCTACATTAGGTAGAAGAGGAATGATCTTGGGAGAATTCTCAAGGAGAAAACAGGTCCTACTTCAAATTGTGTTTGTCCTCATTTCTGGCTCTGAACAATGTTATAGTGGCTCATAAGATGCTACAACTATTTACAGATTTCTGTGTGTTACACAAACAAGGATATGCCTTAAACTCCTTAAATACCATTCTTTTCTTTTGTCTTCTTGATGTCTTCTATTACTTGGACTCGTATCAAGTATCCCCGTTCCATCATGATTACATGACCGATACCCTGTTTCCTATTTTCTCTTCAGTAGATCCATTGGTTTTGCTATAAAACAAATTACTGACTCCAGTAAATAAGCCTTGGGGTGGTCTCACTGGCAACTGGAAAAGATGTCAGCTGAAATCACTCTGACTGAAGAAAGGATCAGTCCTGGTGCTCTTCTTCATGTTAGGAACTGCATCATCCCAGGAGGTGTTCTGCCAGGAGGCAATGAGGTACTTCAGGAGGCTGGGCCTTCCCCAGAGAGACAAGAGCTGCAGAAAAGTACTACGGAACAGCCAGTGCCTTCAGAACAAAGCGGGGCAATCTAAACCTGACACAGGCTTGACTATTATTTGGGATAATTCAGCTGCAATTACTGCACGATGATCAACTTTTTCTATCAAAGGCAAAACTTCTCCACTGTTTTGTTTTAAACATTACAGCTGCAAGCTTTAAGCAGAAAACATTTCTGACGTGTTGCCTCACAGATCTCTAACTACCTTTCTTATCTTCTTACCACAGGCCACAACACATAAAATAAAACCACTGGAGCTAAAATGCCATATCCTCACTGTTTGTTGCTCAGAATATTTCACCATCAATCTAGTGACGGTTTTAATTGCTTTCTGGAAATAATCCTACCATCATCTCATTTAACTTATTTCTGATGCATTAAGTACCCTATAAATAGCTGCTTTGACTTCCAGTAGGAAGGGTGCCATTAACACTATTGTGTACACCAAAATACATGAATGTAGTTGCATTTTCAAAAATACCCCTGTAACACAGCTTCTGATAATGCTGCAACCTATCTGAAAGTATCTTTTCCAAACTGGGAGCTTCAATTTGCTTGAAAATCTATTTGTGTAGAAAAGTAATCAGTGGACAGACAGAAAGGTCCAAAGGGCAAACACAGCAGAGGCAGGGGAAACGACAAAGAAACTTTTCCCCTTTCTTAGATATTTTATAACACTTTTTCCCCCCAGCTTTATTTTTTCATTTGATGAAGATTATTTTCATCCTGATCCAAATCCAATTTGTATATATAAAAAAACCTCACCCTTTATCGATTTTGCTGTGGCTCAAAATGGTATTTTTACAGTGCAAAAAATTTAATCAATACAGCCTGATGAATCTGGACTGGCAATGGTAAACAGACTAACAGATATTTCATTTCAAGTATCCAAAGCTCTGAAAATTGATACCACTGAAAAGGACTACTCATTTGCCATTGGGTGTATCTCTGTTTACCCAGCCACAGTACTGGTGTAAAACAGAACGCAATTATGCTGTGCTTGCCACACTGGAGACTTTGGCTGCAGAACCTGTCTCTTTCTTCGAGGTGATACAGGTTGGCAGGTCGGACAAGGCCTTTGTGGGAAACGTTTAAAATAAATGAGCAGAAGCGTAACCTAATAGAAAGGAAGATTAGACTGACACAAGGGTGAGGAGAGCCACACGGTATTCTAACCAGGACATTTCAAACACATCGCATTTCCCAAGTAAATGTGGAGTTTCCTTGTCAAATTGGGTCCTGTTTTGTAATTTGTCTCCAGTGTTTGATTTCAAGTTGTACACGTTGTAAAGCAGTGAGATTACAGTAGTCACTGGAGAGTCACACTCTGACTAACAAGCTCTGAAATCCTTCACAACACACTGAGAACCACAAAAGGAAATGCCGTGCGACATCTACCTTGTTCGATATTTTATTTGATCAAGAGACTAGTAAGAAAGCAGTCCAGAACAATCTATCACGAGCAGTAATGAGTGAGATGAAAGCTATGAAAGCTATGCCTTTGTGTTCACTCAAAGAGGGGAAAATGCAATCCATAGTTTCTCGGGCTGAAAAGCCAGTTGTGTAGGAAAAAATGAGAATCCTGTTGAGTAAGTGACAGACCACGAAAATCAGGAAAGGCATGAGGCCGGTGATAACGACGAGAAACATGGAGAGCAGCCTAAAAGGAAGCAGGCAAAGAGATGGCTCAGTAGGTACATTTAATAAATCTGTCTCACAGGTACAGACTGAACTAATACAGCAGCAAAAGAAAATAAAGATTTTTTGAGACACTTTTTTTCAGCACAAGTTCACCAGATTGCCTGAGTGGATCAGGAGACATCTTTATATAAGCACTAAATCTTTCATGATATATAGAAGAATTTATTAACACTGACGAGGGCTTTGCTCAGAGCGTAGTTTTCCACAATCATTTAATTAGTAACTTTTATTAGCAACATGCAGTAAAGAAGTAATGATTGATTTAAGCACTATTTGCAAAGACTACGCACCATCTTTAATTCACTGGTTTACAAGATGACCTTTAAATATGGGTACACTCACAAAAATTGCTCCAGTAAGTGCTCACCTCCCTCAAGTCACACGCTCTGAACATCAGACGTACCTGCTGACTTCAGTAATGAAGATATGTCTTACTTTTCAAATCTCTGAAGGGCTCAGGATGCTAAAAAGGTGGGCACTGGTACTGCTTCTCAACATTACAGGAAAATCTATTCAGATTCACTTGTGTAAAAGCAATGGCAGCCCCAAAATGGCACCGATGCCACTGCTGACCAAATCACACACAGAGTCGGTGGTCAGAAGGAAAGGGGATAGTGATTTGCAGAATTGGCCAGAAAAGCCAATGGCATCTTGGCCTGTATTAAAAACAGTGTGACCAGCAGGTCCAGGGAGGTGATCATCCCCCTGTACTCGGCACTGGTGAGGCCGCACCTCAAGTGCTGTGTTCAGTTCTGGGCCCCTCACTATCAGAAGGATGTTGAGATTCTGGAGCGTGTTCAGAGAAGAGCCACAATGATGGTGAGGGCTCTGGAGAACAAGCCTGATGAGGAGCGGCTGAGGGAACTGGGGTTGTTCAGCCTGGAGAAGAGAAGGCTGAGGGGAGACCTCATCACCACCTCCAACTGCCTCAAGGGAGCTTGTAGAGAGGTGGGTGCTGGTCTCTTCTCCCAGGTGATGGGGGATAGAACAAGGGGAAACGGCACCAAGCTGTGCCAAGGGAGGTTCAGGTTAGAGATAAGGAGGAAGTTCTTTACTGAGAGGGTCGTCAGAAGCTGGAACAGGCTGCCCAGGGAGGTGGTGGAGTCACCATCCCTGGATGTATTTAAAAAGCGGGTAGATGAGGTACTTAAGGATATGGTTTAGGGGGTAGACAGGAACGGTTGGACGTGATGATCTCAGAGGTCTTTTCCAACCGAGCGATTCTGTGTGTACTCTACATAAAAAAGCTAGGACTGGATGCTTTTAAAAGGATGTACTTCCATTTTTACAATTTTTTTTTTTCCAAAGAAGAGCCAGACAACACGGACACACACAGACAGTGGATCAACTAAAATAAGCCTTAGGAACTCTGTGTTCCCAGCAAACTGTGTTGCAGTAAAGACCAACACAAGAAATTAAAGGTCGTTACCAGCTTCTAAGTAACATCTCAGTTTCACAATCCAATCAAAAGCAAAACCCACTGGAAAGGCTGGCCTGGCTTCCTCTCTTTTTAGCACAAATAAGTGGTTTCTCAGACAATCTCAACAGCAAGGCATAACAAGCTCTTTCACAAAAGCAAGGAGGACAGCCTCGATAAGCAAAAGCCACACAGCGCTCGGTGACTGCCTACGAACGCTGC
>NW_010192828.1:0-26852 GCF_000695765.1 Mesitornis unicolor | reverse complement strand
TATTATATTTCTATAATGTTTTTAGTATATAATATATATAAAAAAATACAGAAACAAGAAGAACCTTGTAATTTTAAATAATGGTTAGTTGGGTGGTTTTTTGACAGAACCTTCCTAAAGCGCACTTTTTCATAAAATCTCAGAATCATAGAATGGTTTAGGTTGGAAGTGACCTTTAAAGGTCATCTCGTCAGCATCACCCTGCAATGAGCAGGGACATCCTCAACCAGATCAGGTTGCTCAGAGCCCCGTTCTGGCCTTGAATGTTCCCAGGGATGGGGCCTCTACCACGTCTCTGGGGAACCTGTGCCAGTGTGTCACCACCCTCATTGTACATAATTTCTTCCTTATATCTAGTCTGAATCTGCCTTTTTAGTTTAAAACCATTACCCCTTTTCCTATTGCTACAGGTCCTACAAAAACTCTGTCCCCATCTTTCTTATAAGCCCCCTTTGAGGCACAGGGGATGGCTCTGCCTCGCTCAGCCATCGCAACTCCTCTCGGTGTGGATTTCTTTATCTTCATGCAATCGAGGAAGGCTGTCAGACTCAAATAATAGAATTCTTACAGAGTGGAGTATAATAATAAAAGCTTGCAGTTCTTCAAGAGTAATAGCACCAATACTGAAAAAATAACAAAGACAGATAACAAGAAGAAGAAGAAAGTCATTTGGACAAAGTGCTGCAGATGCTGTGTCAACCGCTTGTAATAATGTAATCTGTGATCGATATCATCTGTCAGCGTGTCACAAACCATCAAAAAACATGCCATGATATACTGTTTATTGGAATCTCTAAGATACTGTCAAGCAGGAATTTCTAGGATGTTGTCTCGTGGGTTTCTGGGGGTTTGTTTTTACATTATATGCAATGCTAACTGGAAAGGGAGGAGTGAGAAAAATAGAATTTAATTGACTTTCTGATCTTGGCAACAAGAAGAGTAATGGGAAATAAACATTTCAGAGTCATCTGCATATCAAAAGCAGCTTGATCTCGGAAAATCTAAGCAGTATTAGAGCTGTGTTCATGCAGACATCGAGGTACAGCCAAGGGTAGAATGCAACGAATCTCCTTAAATTGCCAAATAAGAGGGTTCAAGGTGTGGAATACCCAGGAATGATTTCAGGCTTTATTTACCCTTGGTACCAACTTGGGAAGCATTGGTAAAGTCCCTGGGGAAGGCTCTCGGATGAACGCTGTGTTGCCAAGTGGAAGGATGCAACACTTTCCTTGGTGGGTTTTAGACATCAAGTTTTGGGCAGTGAGAATACTGCCATGGCATACAATAACCCCACCACACAAGGAGATCTGCCAAATGCAGAGAGAATAACAAACGAAAAAGCCTGTAAATCACACAGCTTTGGGTAATTAGACCCACAGGAGTGGCAGGTTTGTTTTTGTGTCTTCTCAGCCTTTGTCTGTTCAGGAGGAGCCTGTCCTGGTGGCGCAGCCTCTTGCTCATCTCCTTTCTTAGGGCAGCTGCATGAAAGGTAGAAGGAAGAAATGAGCTTCCCTGTCCATCTTGATTTAGCCGGGTGTGAAACTGTAAAACCTGTTGTCTCTGCTGTAAAATAACTCTTTAATAACCCCGCTGCTTGACAGGGTTTCTGAACAGAAGCCACCAAGGACGCTTGCGAACCGCTGCGGATCGGAGGCAGCTGCCCCTGAGATGTCCTTTCTGTCAGGTTGGATTGGCACTACGCTCGATTTCTGTGTAAATGGTGTTAGTCATCAGCTCGAGCAGTGGAGTTCCTCTGACACACGATACCTGCTGTGCTCCCCGATTGTGCTTTTTAAAATATCTGATGCGCTGTTGTGTCTGAGACATTTCTGGTCCCTGATGAATTCTATCTGACGATTTGCCTTTCCGTTTTCCCTCATCCATATATTTACATTTTCACTTGCGGGTGGGATTTGTCTTCTTTCTACCTTGATATTTTCATTCCTAAAATGAAAACCGAGGGATTACTTCTATTGCCTGCTCCAGGTATTCAGCTCAGCTCTCCTATGCTGCTGCCACTCGCCTCTCTGACCCCAAAATTGCTCTCACTTTTCGCCAATGGCTGTAAAGGGGATACACATCCCAAATTTTTCCTGTCTCAATTGTATGTAATTTATACACTGGAAGTAAATAGTACAGATACTACCAGTGGCCTTCCACATTTGGTCTCCAGTAATGTTGATACATTTCTAACCCTGCAAACACCTCCATGTCTCTGTGTGTGCCCTACCTGAACTGCAGCCTGTGTCATTCTCCTGAAAATTAGGGTCCTCTTGATTTTCAAGCAAAGTAGAAATCTCAAAAACATTCCTAGGAATCCACAGGAATTACTGGAGCCTGTGACAAAATTTATCAGACATTTATTCTCACAGCACCCATTAATTCAAAGCAGGAGGATGGATACATAGTTATGGAATTACAGAAAGAATAAATGAAAAACAATTCTCAAAATTTAAACTGGCTCAGCACAGCAGGTGTTCGTAAGCATTAGGAGGTTTTTATGGAAGTGCTCAATGGTCTTGTTCTTACAGGGCTATTTTGGGTCATTGGATCAATCCCACTTGGCGAGAGGAGCAATTGTAATTTCAAAACTTCAAAAACCAAAACTAAAATGCAGTAGAAGTCTCCCACCCAAGTGCTGATTTACTCCAGACTTCCTTGGTGTTGAGAATGGAAATGTAATCTCTGACAAAGAGCAGGACTGGACAGCTGTAACAGAGATCACGGCAAAGAAGAGTGCAGTTTTGGGGGGGAACTCCTGAGGTATAGTCTTTGTGACTCACAATGAGAGGACAGTGTATCCTTGGTACCTGCTCGTTCATGAAAATGAGCTTCAAAATCCATATTCTGTTATTCTACATGGGTTTTGCATTGGTATAAACAAGAAAAGTCCCATAGAGAAAGATCTGATGCTGCCAGATCACAATCCTTTCACATTGACTGATAACTCGACAGCCATCGTTATGCCTGAGATATCCTATAATTCAAATCTATCCTATCCTATAGATATCCTATAATTCAAATCTACCCTATCCTATAGATATCCTATAATTCAAATCTATCCTATCCTATAGATATCCTATAATTCAAATAGAGGCATCTACAGCTGGCAGGAAAATATCCCTAAGATTACATGAAAGCTATCATGATTTTTATGGTAGGACCAGCTGTTATGTATGAGGAGACTTTCTGGGAACTTTGGTCAGCTTGCACTGAAGTCTGCATGCATCTGTTGTATATTCCTAAAGAAATTGCTTGCTCACGTCTCTGAAGTGGCTTGTTTATCTCTTTGTAGCTGCTGGGCAGATGCCTTGTATATTTTGTGGGAGATTTCGCCAGAAATTTGATGGTACTTCTAAGCAAAATGTTTTTGCCTGTAAAAGGCCACGCAATAGTTATCAGATGGTCAGGTTTTCAACGTGGGCACACTCCTTCCCTGGGTTACACCACTGCACTTTCACCTGGGGATCACCGTGTTTTGCCAACAAAAGCCCATCATCAAAAAGGAGCCTTGGTATTTTTACCCATCCGTTAATGAGGAATGAACCAAAACCCAATGAGTAAGACCAACATTCCTCAGCATGCTCTTTAATTATGGGCAGCACCGTTCCTAAGCGTCCAGACTGGGATACCTTGGCTGGGCTTGCTGTGGGGTTGTGTAATTTAGTCTTGTGTGTGCTTTGATCGCTCACAGACCTGCAGAGAATTCAAGCCCGAGAGGTATGAAGATGCTCCCACTGAGTCATCAGAAATGAGTGGACATTTCTGCAAGCCTCTGTCGCTTGCCAAAAAATGCATGACTCAATGTCATGGTCTGAACCAAAAACTCTGAGTCCCGTGTGTTGACTGTTAGACCGTGTCGGATGTGAGGGAGGGAGAAAAATACAAATCCAGTCAGAAATCCTGCAGAGCAGACACCAGAGATCTGTCACAGAGACCACCAAGGGGAGTTGCAAAGGCCTTCATTGACCTTGGAAGCAAAGACCACTGGTGGGCACACAAAACGCTGTCCTGAGAGGGAGGAGAGCACTGAAGGCTCACAGACAAAACCACCGGAGGAAAGAGGACAGTATGTCCTACACATAATATCAGGATGCAGTATCTGATTGTATTACTGCAATATTTTCACTTGTTTCCAGAAATTCTGTTTCATGGCTCTGTTATGTATTTCTAACATACAGCGCTGAAAATATTTTGTAACTCTTTGGGAAGAAAAAGCCATCTAAGAAACTTGTCATTGAAACCACTTGTCAGGCTGAAAAAAGTTGCCAAAGAATTATTTTTTTTCCTTTTTATTGTTTTTCTGACAAGCTGGACAGGGGCTGTTTTGTGCTGCAAAATCTAATTATGTACGTACATAAAGAAATAGACGGCACTAACCATTTGTCTCGTATGACTCACCGCTGTCTTTCCAAATGTCATAAATGCTGGCAAGCGAACTACAACCACGGAACACATTAGTGTCTCACAAGGCTGCTTGGCTTGATTACAGGCTGGCAAGAATTAGGCTGAGTAATTGGGAGAAGATGAGAGGAAGATTTCACTGGACATCTGGGATTTCAGTGTGCTGGAAACGTCGCAGAAGATAAACCACTGATAGGCAATTTAATGCCTTCGACGGCAGTCCCCATAGCAGGGTGTGATGGTTTGTACAGCCCAGAAGATGTGAAGAAGCGGAGCACTGTCCAAGTGGAAGAGGAGACACCCCCATTTGGCAACACCCAAGAAAAACATTTTGGATACAACCGTTCCCTGGGAATGGCTTTCTTCTCATACACCCTATTACTGCAGCAGCCACGGAGCCCAAAGCCCAGACCTGCTCCTGGTGAGTCTCTGCTACCGTAACTTGAACTTCGCACCCCAGATAGACCCTGGGAAGGTCCCTGCTCAATGGGACCAGAAGCTACTCTTGCACCACAAATACAAGCTGAGTGCTTCTCCGGGGCTGCCTTGCCTTCACCAGGCTGTCCAGTTCTAACCCAGGATGTCAAATTTAGCCTTGCCTCCAAAATAAAGGACTGTGAACCCATAACATCGGCCTCCTGCTTCACAATAGAAAGTGGACACCTCTCTGGATTACATCTTCATGGCAACCTCCCATGCAGGCCTGAAAGCCATGCTCTGGACCAGGCAGTGAAGAGGAGTGTTTCCAGTACAGCATGGTGAGACCTGGACATAGAACCACAGCATCGTTATGGCTGGAAAACACCTTGAAGATCATAAATCCAACCGTTAACTAACTCTACCATGCCCACTTCTAAACCACATCCCTGAGCACCATATCTAGACAGCTTTTAAATACATGCAAGGATGGTGACTCCACCACTGCCCTGGGCAGCCTGTGCCAGTCTTTGATAACCCTTTCAGTGCAGAAATTTCAGTTATATCCTCACCAAGGTGCATCTTCCCACATGGCTGCAGACAGTGCTGCACAGTAAATGCATTTTACTTTCTTACAAACCTCATTGGAAGATCAGGGTCTCACTGGGAAGCACAGCAGAGCTTCTCCTCTGCCCTGGGACTGCACACATGAGGGCAGCCCAGTGCTTTGGGCTGAGCAGAACATGGGTCCTGTCTGCAAAGGCTTTATCTCGCTGGGTAATGTCAGGATGATAGTGCTTGATCATCAGAGAAGATTCACAGCAGAAAATTACAAATCCCGAAGAAATACTCAGGGAAATTGTGAAGAAGATTTAGGCGTGATGCTTTTTTGGCACTAGACTCTTTAAATCTCTGACCATCCTATGCTCCACTGAGATATTTTGCTCTCCTCTACAAACAGCTGCATTACGGTTTTTGTCATTCAGCAAAAGTAACTGGTTTATTTTTAGCTTTAATTGAATACCTCCTTTCAGATCTTATTGCTGCCCACCCAGATCAAGTGGAATGGACATAAATGCAAACATAATGTAGACTACCTTATGCTGAAGAGCACGGCAACAGCAAATTAATAATCTCTTTTTTTTCCCACGCATTTAATCAGGAATCGAGGAGAGACTTGTTTACTGATGTGATTCATAGTTAAAGAATAAAATGCTGTCTGCCAAGGCTGATATTTCACATTTTAATATGGATTCTTCACCCAGAGATCTCAAAATATTTACAAACCATAAAGCCTGATCCACACACATTTTTTGCAGGAAATATCCTTTTTTAAATTAAGAACGTGTTTCCCCCCTCCCCCCAGTACCTCTCAATAAAATCACATTTAAATTACAGTTACAAAATACTTTAAGGCTGTATGACTTAATTCCTTTGCCAGTACAGAAAAACATTTTACTAACTTCAGTAACTTGGTGATGCTAAATCCATAGAGTGCTCATATATAAAAAACATACTATTGCTTGTTTTCTTAAGCTTAACAAATACCTCTTGCAGCAACATGGGTGGAAAGTTGAGCAGAACAGTCAAAGTTTCACCAGAAATTGGGAGGTGATTGCCCAGGGTTGAGCTGAGAATCCACACCTGATCTGAATATATATGGAAGTGTTTATAGAAATTAGGATGTGTTTAAAAGAGCAGGATGAGAAACATGCTGCTTCACCATGATGGGAATCAAACTCTGGCATTGGTATTTTGTTCCAAAGGTAAGTAAGCCTTGGGGACATTAAAGAAGCACGTGTTGGAAACTAGGTGTTTGGGGTTTTTTTATACGATGAGTGAATCTCACTTGGTCATAAAATCTGCATGGCAAGAGAAGGGCTAGGATATAAATGCAAGGTCAGCGAAGGAAGATAAAAAATGGAAGTGTCTGGGAGCCAGCAAGAATCTTTGCACGTATTGGTAGGTTGTTAAGGGCACACGTGCAGTGCACCAGCAGCTGCTGGCACTTCTCCTGGGGTTGCCCAGCTGTGCCCAGCTGTGCCATCCACCACTGCACAACTGCATCCACTGGGTCTCGGAAGGAGCAGGAGAGAGGGAAACTTCATCTGATGGGCTACAGTATAAAAGAGGCTGAAGAGAGGACAAGACATCTTGTCTGCTAAGAAGATGAACTAGCATGAGCTGGAGTACATGGCTCTTTAGGAACAGGACAAAACCCCATCCTTTCCACGAACAAATATAACTAAAGTGGGCAAGGGAGTGAAAAACTTACACCACTGATGGGTACAGTAGAAATCGTGGTGGGACGTTGCCAGCCAGGGCACCAGCAGGTCTTTGCGTTGGCTCCTTGCTTTCTTGTATTTGCTTTCTTTTTCCTTTCCCCCTGAACTTCCAGCTCTGTGATTCTTTCCTAGGTATTTGCATAAAGCACCAGGTGCCGTCTCTGTGTGGATCTATAACACGAATTGCTTCATCTAGCCAATAACTTATGAACAAAGTCCAAAAATTGTATTTCTGCTAATGTCTCTGTCAGACTGAGTCCTAAGGACCCCCAAAGACCTCTTCTCACAATAATAATCTATCCGCTTTCCACTGCCTGATCTGGAATACTAAAACATAGATTAGCCTACTTTTCCGTTATTCTGTTTTTCATGGCTGGCTCCAGCTCTGCCAATCTGATCTTAACAGAGTTTGGAAATCTCTAATTCTGCTGAACGCCTTTGCCATCTCAATGAGAGAACACAAAAATTTCTACTATTTCCATTTTATGTGTTTCTGGGGTTTGAGTTTCCATCACTGATGTATCTAACACGGAGTATTCGAAGATGTGATATGTATTTATGGGTATGTGTGCGTGGGCACTAAGAAAACTCTGTACTTAATAACAGTGGGGTGGCTATGTTATATTTTTCAATCAAAGAACTACTTTCAGGGGAAATCGGGATTCAACATTATAGAGCCAAAGTTACAGCTTCTGTAATAAAAGGAGAAATATTCCTCCTCCTCTGCTTTCTCCCATGAATTTTATTCCCATCCTGTGGAGAGCAGAGTGCTGGGGTAAAAGTCTGTGTGATTTAGCACCTGTATTGGCTCTGTGGTTGCGCTGCACTCAAATGCCCTTGTCTGCACACAACAGAAAGATCCCCAATTTCCTTGCCACAAGGGCACATTGGTAGCTCATATTCAACTTCATGTTCACCAGGACCCCCAGATCCTTTTCTACTGAGCTGCTTTCCAACTGGCTGGCCTCCAGCATATTTTGGTGCATGGAGTTGCTCCTGCCTAGGTGCAGGACTTTGCACTTCTCCTTGCTGAACTGAATTGTTACTGTTATTACCCCAAAACTGCAACTCTTTCAAAGCCAGGAGAACCAACCCAAAGAAATCACAGCTATGCACTGAGCGTCCTTCCCTCCTCTCATGGGGCTGAAGACCAGAGTGCTTCAACTTCAGCATGGTCAGTACAAGCAGAGCTTAATTTGGAAGTGGATCTGGGGAGTTGCTTTATTTCAGCTTCCTCAAGCTCATTAAAAAGTCTCCTTAGCTGAGAAATGAGTTCACATGGTGATGTGTGCCTGAGTTCTGGTACTTCTGAAGCTCTGAGCTGCCCAGTTCAGTCGCTGTAGTTTAGGCTTTGTTCTTGTACATTTGCACTGTAGACCTGCATCCTCTTGCAGAGGACCAACCAGCCACCCAGCACCCAGAAGCAGGATGCAGTCCAGTATAAGGTAGCTTCAGGAAGACTTTCTCAGTTCTCTTTCTATTTGGGATTGAGTTAATCAGGACTTTTCTCTCCATATTTAGACAGCATGCAGACATGAGGTACTCTACATTCATTACCACTAAGGACCTCTCTAAGGTCTGGAGAATATGTATCCAGTTGTCACAATGGGGATTTGCTTGGTTTTGTCTCAAAATGAACAGGAAAACAACCCCTTTATGGCAAAATAAAGCTTGACAAAACAAAAAATTAATGCAGTCCTCCGATTCCCTGTCCACATGGTTCACTCAGCTGTGACATATGTGTACATAGGCCACATATACACATACCACACGTGTAGTGTGGAAACATGGATTCAAATCAGAGGAGATCTGTCATGCCTCTATCACTGGTGGGATGTGGGTTCATCCAGATTAGGAGTTTATTTCTTCTTATTTTTCCAGATATTCTGCTAAATAACCTTTTGAAAATAGTGGCTAACTCAGGAGCTAAAGCACATGGCAAAATGTCTGAGAAGCTTGGGAGGACTTGGAGCAGGAGGGCTGGCTGGGTGGTGCAGGAGGACAACCCAGTGTGATGGCTGAGGAGACCTTCCCATCCCACAATCCAGCAGTAGAGCACTTTGCCCGACATTGCTGGCAGAGCATCTCCAGGAGCCTTTGGGCAATCTGACATGAAGGAGCTGGAATTGACTGTGTTCTGGAGAAACTTGTGGTCAACAATTAGTGCTTATCCATAAAACCCATGGCTGGAGCAGAGTCTCCTTTGGCTCTGGAGGCTGAATCCCACATTATACCAGGAATAACATGAGGAAAACAACTGAAGCTGAAGCCATCACAATAGACAGTGAAGAGTTCACAAGCCATATAACCACAGTAGAAGGCTGCCAGCTTCAGAGCTGATGCTCTGAGTGATTGACAGCTCCGCAAAGCATCACAGGGAGCATCTGCACACTCCTCATTTAAGAGGCTGAATGCAAAGCTTTTGAAATCTCCACTACATTAATGCTGAGTGATGAGCACCTCCCTGCAGCTTGGGGATGAGTCTACAGAAGAAGACAAGGCAATGAGTGGCTTGGGTTTCCAACATGCTAAAATCAGACCCTGCACTCTGGCTTTTTGGCTCTAAATGACTACTGAGCAGGCTGTCACCTTCCCAAGGCTGTCCGTCCCTGGAGTCTGGCCTCTGCTGGGTGGTCTCCAAATGTCTGAGGTTTGTGTGGAAAACCTGGCAGAGATTTAGCTACAAGTCAAGTCCCTGCATACAAAATCCTGTATTTCCCAAAGCTTCATCACAGGAAAGAGGTGTCTTTGAGGGGTCATCAGATCTCAGTATCTCAGTTGTTTTTGTAGACTATTTCAGCATATTAAGAGGTACATCAAGATGGTATTTCTGATAATTGAGGGTTTTGGTTTGGTTTGGTATTTTTGTTTTCTTTTTTTTATATATAGTTCATGTTGCACAGAGCATTATCAGAGAGTATCATGTGCTGTTCCCTTTTTAATGAAAACACAAGATGTCCTCAAAGGCTGCTCTAATTAGAGCAATTCAAGTGCTTTCCAGTGAAGGTGACTGCTCAGGAAATGTTACTCCAGTAAAAAGAAGAAAAGAGATTGCAGAAATATAGATATTCCTCCTTAAAATATATATATATATTTTATATATATATATATATACAAAAAATGATTGGGGAACAGAAGACAAAGTGGGGTTTTTGGCAAAAGAAAAACCCTGCAGTAGTCCAGGGTACCCCCAACATCCTGGTTCAGACCTGGTTGTCCCACCCGTTGCCATTTTGGCTGTTTGACAGGTCTTGGTGTCATGTTAAAGCCTTTATTTTTGGTAAAACAAAATCCTATTTTTCTGGGTAGTTGTTATAATGGCCTCAAGGGAGCTTTAAATGTTCATTTACTTTACCAGAGTTCAGAAATAGTTAGCTCGAGCCAATAAAGGTTTTAATTAAACATGCATTAGGAGGAGAATTTTGCATATGAAATTTCTCCGTATCTTTTTTAAGAGAGAGAGCAATCAGTAAAGTTTGGCAACTGCTGCATTACAACAAGTTAAAGCCCAGGAACACTTTTAACCTTTACTTGTGATTTGCATGACTCACAAAATTGGAGATCTCGGAGCAGAACCCTGCAACTCTATTTCTTTTTCCCAGTGTGCTGATTTATGTATTGATCATATTCCCCAGGTTCCTCTGATGGAAAGGCTGTCATTTCAAAAATAAGCAGCATTTCATTTGTGGGCATTGTGCTTCCACGGATTGCGAAGCCAATATATGCGGTTCTGCAGCGAGGCTGTTAAAGCAAGAGCATGTTCAATAATTGATCTGCGTCAGCATCCTCCACCACTTGAATGATAATGCATGGTTTAAACAGATTGGCCTTAAAAACTAGAATGAGCTTGGCAAAAAATAAAATGCTTGAAGAGATCCAAAAGAAAGATATGATAAAAGGAAGTGTTATGGAGTCTCCTCTGTGCAATGTCATGAGAGGGTATTTAGACATTTGGTGTCCAGAAGAGGTGGTTGATGATGTTGATCAGTCAACTTCTTGACTTCAGTCTACTTATTGCTTTGTGCTCATCCAAAACACACAAAATCCCAAATCAATGGTACATCAGGTTACAGAAAACATTTCTGTTAGCAGGATGAGTCTGAAACCCAGTATTTCATGCTTGATAGCAGGGAAAGGGAAACTTATTTCTGAATCTTCACAAGCTTGACTGCATGTAGGCTGCTGATGCATTTAGTTAGAAAATGAAAAATCCCACTAAAATGTAAAAAAATCTTTATAGTTTGGTTGAAAAATAAATCATGTACAGTGAAAAACAACCAGTTCTAAAGTAAAGACAGGAATGTTTTATAAGGATAAGGTAATCTTAGGTGAAATTGCTTTTCTGTAAGACCGAATCTATGTGAAAGCAATAAAGTGAAAATCTAGTGTTCATATCTGTTCAAAGAAAACTATCCATCTTTGAAGGTTTTCTAAACTCCTTAGGAAGAGGTGCCTAGCACCACCTCTTCACTGGCTTGTGGTGTAACATAAAATAATGGAAATATGTTATGGCAGCAATGTGAAAATTCATTGCAGAGGCAGAAGTGGGTCATCAGAGATTGGGAATTAGCAGCAGAGGCAACGCTCACCCAAAACATGCTGCCCAGGCACCCAGGAGAGCCTGTGAACTTCCACCAGTGCAAACTAGAAAATGCATTGATTGGCTTTGAGCATCAAATTAAAGCAGCAGCAGTTCGCCATGTATAATTTATAGGTTACTGGCGACAATGTCACACTTGGCTGTTCCTCCTGAAGTGGCATCCTTCTCCCGTGATTCACCCTCATCCCTATCAAGGAAAAATGGGGTATAAAAAAACTGCAGCTGGAGCCAATCTATATTTTTCATTTCAAACTCTGACACATGAAAAATAGCCTGTTTTGACTTAGTGCTTGGATTTTAAATTTACCCTTCCAGATCTGTGTTTAAGAAAAAAAATAGCCTGTTTGCCTTTTAAAGATTAAGTTTCCTGTTATTCATCATTCCGGTTCCCTGTTGGTACTTTTTTCAAGTTGGCAAAAAACACTGGTAAAAGAGAAACTCAAATAATTTTTGCTTCTCAACTGAGAAACAAATGCTTTCATTTTTTATCCGATAGGAGGTAGAAACTACTTTTGGTGAATAAATTAATAAAGTTTTCAGACACTGTTTCCTAGCTATCCAAGTGTCATCACCTTCTGACCATGGCCCTCACCACCAGTTCCCAGTGTAAGGAGACAGCCCTGGCTGAGCTGCATGGAAAAGGCCATGAACTGCAGGAGAAATTTCTTCTTGTCATTCAAAGCGGGGGAAGTTGCCTCATTTTCCAGAGAAGGGCTGGGCTCAGCATCTCCCCATGGGCATGCTCAGCTGCTTCCCCTTCCCACTGTCTCTGGATCACATCTCCGACATGCCCAGTTCTCCTCCTTCTTCTCCTCTTGCATTACAGTGGGGTTGAAGGCACCAAACTCAGGCAGAAGAGTGCTTAAAAGAGGATAATAGTCCCAGAGATGAATGGTTTGAGCATTTCTCTCATTTCATCCTTGCCAAAGAGCACCTTGCTGCAATACTCAGAAGTTTTCCAGTGCTTTGGAAGTGTCTGGACCCACAGGTCCCCACCAGCCCTGAAGCGTGATGGGAATTCGGTGTGGAGAGGAACCACACCAAAGCAGAAGGGTTTGGACAGCATCCCCCATCCCGGCTTGGTTCCCAGACTCTGTCTTCTCAGTGGATGTTTGAGATGAGGTCCTGTTTGAAAGGCTTGTATTAAGCATCAGTTACAAATAAGAAACTTGGGATAATACTCTAAATGTGAATTATAGATGGACTTAGACCATCCCTGAAAAGGAATCAGGATTCTCTTTCTTTGTCAGGTGAACAACACCCTAAAGATCCTTACTACCAAAACTGCAGGGACAGATGGACTTCCAGTACTGGCTTGGTGCAGCTTTCAGAGCCATAATTTGGACTTGTAGATCTAAATCCCGTTACAGCATAGCCATTGACTTCTAAGTCACCGGGAGACTTTGGCAAGTGCCAACATGTAGAAAACACATTTTCAACACTGAATTAAAAAAGAGAAAAGTTTTATTTTCCTCTTTGCCTACAGGAATCCTTTAGCAAATGCATCAGACAGCCCCTGCCAAGTGTGGTCAGCTGGGGATGAGCAAAGACGTGGGAGGAATCTGCTGGAGTCTGCAGGGCTCCTGTAGGCACACAGAGATCTGTGCACAAAAACAAGACACATCTCCCCAGCAGGACTGACCTATGGTTTTCTGAGCCCCCAGCAGAGGAGCACCAGCTCCTCCATGGCATACACAGTCTGCCTATGGCATATATTATATATAGAGAGATATATATATGGCAGATCCTATTGTCAGCCTTGCAAGCAATGGCCAAGACAGTCACTGGAAATACCTGGAGGAAAAGAAGCCATGAGTCTGAATAGGGAGGCATGAAGGATTTAAACCTACTTACAGAGCTCTTGCCTGTCCTGAAGATGTTCTTGAGATACCGCTGATATATCTTGAGATACCTGATGGCCATACTGCTTTTCAAACTGAGCCTCATGAGACTCCAACAGGCTGCTGCCTGGCCAGATTGCATGACTGCTACAGCATGGCCATTTGAATTCAAAACCCCACAGTGGTGAAACACACCTGTATTAGTGGTCCACACTTGGGAGTAAGGGTTTTTTTGCAGCAAAAAAAAATAAATCTGAAGGTCAGAAAAAGGCTGAGGATACTGTCTGAGCTGTGCTGAAGTTCCCAGCTCAGTGTTCAACCAAACCCATTCTCTTGTTATCCATTGCCACATGGCATCCTCATGAAACAAACCAAAACCCTGTGAGTTTAATATTTTATTTGCAACATTAAAAGCTGAGGCTTCATCGTGCCCTTGGCACAATAAATAGACTGACTGAAGCAATCGCCTTCCCTACTTTATAATTGCAAAACACTCACTGACCCGTAATAGGCTTCAGCAGCATGCGAGTGCTGTATTTCTAGCCACAGAATGGGAAGGAAATGCGGATTTCATGAGTTGCCAGTGTAGATTTATATTCAGATGGGTAATAACTCCGAGCTTTTTTCAAAAGAAAAGTGATTTTAGTTGTCACCGCATGTTGTGCTGTGTGACCAAGCCTGGCACTGCCATTAGCGCTAACCTGGAGGTGAAGGGCATGCAGGGACCATCACGATGCTTCTGGCATTAATGGATATCACCACTTACCATTTGTGATCTGGCACTTAAATACACTTCCTTCCTGTGCTGCATCAGATGTGTAACCATCCGGTGTCAGATCTCTGCAATCTTGGCTGCCAGAAAAAATGAAAGGATGACAGCACCAGATGCAGACCAGAAGAGATGAATGTTTATCACTGTTACATATCTCTTAATAAATATCCATGGATATCATAAGATGAGCAAAGGTTGGCCCACAGTAAGTGGTACTGCATGGAGAAAGGCGTGCAGCCAGAAAATACTCAGGCATGGTATTAAAAGCTTGAACTGATAATTACTGGAGCTTTTCTGGGTGCTTAGCAAAGAGAGGAAAGACTTCTATTACCGAATGGTTTGTGGTGAATAAATGGCAGCTGGAGGCTGGGTGCAGAAGATGTGGTTTGATGCACAAGGGACTGATTATGAGGAGCTGTAACTTAGATGCTTTGGATACCGGACATCTGGAGTGTGGGGTGCACATGCTATTTTTCCTGCAAATACAGTATTGTGCCTGTGACTGGGTTGACACACACACACACACACATCTATATACATACATACACACAAACGTGTATCACACAGCGCTGAACAAGAAAGGGTCAAGACCAAACCCTGGCCACAAGGCTAAGCAGCCAGAACTGGCTTTCATCCACACTCATTAAGGCTAATCCTCTGTAGCAGGTTTGTCTTGGAGAGCCATACAGTAAGCAGCCAATTCAGTGGTGGTCCAGTGTTTCAGCTGATTTCCCCAGCCCTCTCATTTAGCAGCATAGATGTGCCTTCAGGATTCCTTTTAAACCCATTCTCCATGGTTTGTTTAAATACAGAAACAACAAAACACCCTCACTTTTCAGTGCTGTCTCCCAGATCAGACTATTAATTATTCATATTGGTCAAGGTTTTGGGTGAACAAGGGGCAGAGGAGTGGGCTCCTGTCAGCTCCAAGTGGAAAAAAACCTCAATGCGTGAATAGGAAAACATCTATTACAGCATGTGCAGCAACCGTGGAAAACGTGAATCCAGGAGTAGCTTTATGAGAGGATGACTCAGATGTTGGTCATCCCCAGAAGAGTGGTCAAAACAGTCGGGAATGCAGCAACGGGAAGGCACCTGCATTGCAGAGCTGAGGTGACTCAGAGGGAGAGAGTCATCGCCAGCCTCTGAGATTTCGGTCCTGTCGTGCAAGCCCTGTCCCCGGGAGCATCCCCAGTCCATCCATTCCCTCCTTCCCCCACAGCTGCAGACTCCTTTCTTCCTGCACTTTGTCCCTCCTCCCACATGTGAAATTTGGGGGAAAGAAGGGTCCCTTTCAATGCAGCATTCGTTCAAAATGAAAAAATTTGGTCACAAAGTCATTTAAAAATCCAGATGTGTTTCACCAAACACCATGTGCTAGCATTGCTAGGATAATGCTGACTGCAGGGACAGCTGACTCTGCCCTGGGAAAGGTGGGTGCTCAGATTAGGACAAAAACTAATGGAAAATGACCATTATGATTTTCCAGAAGACCACATATTGTCTTTTTTTCATGTGTCAGTGAACAGAGAAGGCCTGATTCCAGTCCAAAGACTATTCCCAAACTTCTTTTAGCCCATAGCAATTTGCTCCCCAAACCACAAAACGCCCCACCCTCACATTTACCTGACACCTGTGCCCTAATCCCAACCCGGATGGGCTGGTCCCCACACCCCACAGGTGCCCCACAGTTGGCACTGCCAACTGCCCCAGGAGCTCCAGGTTGTTCTTTATCTCACAGACCTTCACCACTACCCTCTTCTCCTAAGCCCTCCAGCTCTTTCTTAGTCAACAGAAGAACTCCATGTGGTCTTCCTATAGTGTCCTTCTTCACATCCCACCTTTTTCAGTGGGACCTCCAGAAAGGACTGGGTTCCAATATTGGGTTGAGAAATAATTGTAGATAAAGCCAAAGCATCAGAGCTGGTATTTCTCAAGCTGGCTTCATGGCTCCATTTGGAATAAAATCCATTTACTTTGTATTAAGTGAGTAGGAAACCAATGCAAGCAACATGACTGCTGAACACCTATTATTCCTTGTATGTGTGCTGGCTCGGTTTCAAGGCAGCACTGTACAGGCATAAATACACTGATGTAACTGAGTTTCCTCACCAGCACCTGACATAACACCACACCAGGTCCTCCATCATCCTCCCTCACATCAAAATGTTCTTGAAGCATCAGGGTCCCTGGGGCATGCTCACTGCTCCAGTGACCCCACAAGGACCTTCATCCCCTGTCATGAGCCCCTCATCCTCCTCCAAACTCAAGTCTTGCTATAAGATGTCCAAGTCTCTATGCAGCCCTCAGTCATCAACCTCTGCCCCAGCCCTACGTGCTGCATGGACTCAGAGGGCATCTTATTCCCCAGGTACCTCAGATGCTGCTCAACTATTTTTGCTTTATTTCATCAGTTCTTCATTTCTTTACTAGGCTTCAAACCGTTTCTTCCAGCTCTCAAAGCTGCACTTCTCCAACAGCCTCAGGGGGTTGTTTGTAAGTTTGAGGGCTCTGTTTTAAGGCAGTGCCCCTATTTTGAAGGGCTCTCCTATGAATCTATCTTTTACACCCCATCACATCTGGTACCCAGCATCAGTCCGTGCAGCATGAGCATGTAAACAAGTCTAACTCAGCACCAGCTTCATGCAAACCTAGCATAAGGCACAGTTAGTATCAAACCTGCAGGCTGGTATTTGTGGCAGCAATAATGGTTTTACTGGTTTTATCACAGGAAGCCGTGACCATTACAAGCACCAGGGCAGGGAAGGGCGATGGTGAAGGCGAGTGATTTCGGCCGTGGGACTGGAAGCAAGGAGCCATGATGGGGGGCTCCTCTCATTAGTCTCTTTCAAGCAGGAAGCCGTGACCATTACAAGCACCAGGGCAGGGAAGGGTGATGGTGAAGGCGAGTGATTTTCGTCTGTGGGACTGGAAGCAAAGAGCCATGATGGGGGGCTCCTCTCATTAGTCTCTTTCAAGTGCTGTAAAGTCTGAGCCTCTCGAAATAGATGGAAATCTTTCCAATGAATTCAAACTCAACAGCATCTGCTGTAAAGTCTGAGCCTCTCGAAATAGATGAAAATATTTCCAATGAATTCAAACTCAACAGCATTTGGATGTAGCTTTCAGGGTGAGTGAGCCCACATGTCCCAGCAAGAATGCACAAGGTGATCATGCCGTGGTGAGAAATGCAATCTGATTTTGAGAGACTCTCTGTCCCGTGTGGTGCAAGGTGGCTGACCTGGCCCTCCACGTAAATTAGTTTTTCACTAGAAGGTGCCACAGCTGAACTGAAGAGGGTGCAGGTAATTATACATGGTAGCAAATCTCAGCCTGTGTCTGCTCTTCTGCATGACACTCAAGACAGCTTGATTGAAATAAAATACTTAAGTGCTTGTTTTCAATTTTCGTGTTAACTTATGTCTTTTATATGCACATTCCTTGGGTAAATACAGTGAAATCTCATACTGAGAACTGAGATTGAAAGCACGAGCAGTTGGCATAGCCAGGCTGGAAGACTCTCAAGTGTTGATTAAAGCAGGAGCTTTCTGATGTGACCATTTACCCTGCTGACCTATTCAATTAATTGGCTCATTACGAGCAACCCAGCCAGGAGCCACGTATCATCTATGGGAACATTTTCCCCAGATATGCAGCCTATAGAGAAATAAAATCCATTTCTTTTTCCTATTGCTTTGGTAACTCATTTTACTGTTGAGTAACACATGCAGCTGTAGGTCTCCAGCTGGCCATGGAAGGGTTAGAAACTGATTTTGCAACTATTATAGCAGGTTTCGATTTGTCACTGTTAAAAAATATAAAATGAAATGAGGAAATGTTTCATATAGGCTTAGTCCAACATAAGATTGGCTCCTCCTGAGGACAGGCCTGGCTGGATGGCACCACTGTTCGCTGGGAGCGTGGCAGTGCTTAGATCTTACAAAGGCCGTATGATCTCAGCGTACCTGAAATGTGTCCTCTGTGCCGGGTATGACTTGCAAGGTAGAGGAAAGGCTGAAGCCACCCAAAACCCCAATCTTTTTCAAGGTCCAGTGAATGAGCAGCTAGAAAGGAAAGTTAAACATTTGGGTCAGGCTGGTCCTTGGTTGAAACATTTAATTTTTATCTCATTAAAGGAGAATCGAAAAATATGTGAAAAATGCAAACATTAGTATTACAAAAGATGTGGTTTACAATCAAATTTTTAAAAAGTGGAAACTTTCAACAGCTTTACTAGCATGGGTTATATCTGATGGAGGCAAAGCAGCGGGTAAGCTGATGTTGAGGTGCACAGAGGTGCCAATGCCAAGCCCAACTGAAGGCATGCGTGTTTTCTTCCAAAAGAGAGAGAACTGAGGCAAAATGTTTGCTACCTGCCTCTGAGCTGAGCACAGGCCAAGCAGCTGCACGTAGAGGACTTGTCACCATCATGTAGCCATTTATATCTGTAAAATGAATTCTAAACTCATTTAAACTAATTCTAAACTCATTTTTATCTTGCAGCAGCATCAGGGAGATCTGTACACCATAAACAAAGTCATTACATCCCAGTAATATGTTCTCTTTCATTTTCTACTGGATGATTTCCATAGTTTTTAACAAAACTGAAGAACCTCTCTTCATTTAAGCAAGGCCAAATAAAGGCAGTGAAGATCACTTAAGTGCTTATGGATTCCTATGAGGGTAGCGTCCCATATTCAAGCCTAGCAGATGTGGTGCCCAACACTAACAGAAGCTGAGCTGCCACACAGAGAAACAATGTGGAAACAGGCACGAGGCCAACTATGCCTGGTTGGAACGCAATAGACTTGATTTTAGGAAAACTGGGAGGAGTGGCTGGCAGTTGCTTTTGTTCTCGATTGCCAAACCATTGGATACTTTTCAATAAGCCTTTCTTGCTTCTCTACTCTTTTTTTCCTTGTCTTTTGAGCTCCATCATTGGCCCAAGAAAGTTTCATTAAAACTGTACTATTCCCAAAGCTTTGTTTAATCATCATCTATGACAAAAATCATGGATTGGTGAAATACGTTGATTAACAAGTTCTGTCCCTTTGCTCATCATTTCTGCTCAGGTTGGTGGCTGAGCCATGGGCAGGACTTACCAGAGGAGATGTTTTTGCATCTTGCTATGTCAGCCTTCACTGAAGAAGGGCATCTCCCAGCCTCTTCATGACCGCTACACCATAAAACATTACATGAAGAGCCTGTTCCAACAAAACTCTTAAGCACACATGAGCTTTAAGCATGTGTTTAGTTGTCTTTTGATCAAGAGACCAGAGATGCTGCACTGGTGGAGTCCCCTGCCACACTTCTCCATGATGACTCATGGAAATTCTGCTTTTCAGCCCGTTGAAGCTGTGTGATGACTGATGCACTCATAGTTTTGCTCAATTAATTGACAAACCAGGTAGTAGGACTATTTACAAGGCTTAACATTAGGCACATGCTGAAGGATTTATTGCATAATTGTGGGTTGGGTGGCAGCCACAAGAAGAATTTTATTTGAAACAGGAGGAAAAGTTGCTTGCTCAGTGATGGGGCTGAGGATCAGCTTTCCAGGCACTGGTGGCACTCAGTGAGCAATGCTGTTTGCAGAGCAGTGCAGGTGTCCAAGCAGTGTTACCACAGGCGCTCTTCTTTTAGGAATTTCTCATTACGCCAATGAGATCCCAAGCACCAATGTTTTGACTCTGCTGAGCTAAATCCACTTTCTAACTACATTTGTACAGACACCTTGGAAAATTAATGCCTGTTCTCTCACACACCGTTAGTGCTTCCTAACCATGCTCTTCCAAAGAAGCTGTTGCAGTGGAATTTCTGTCTGTTCTCATGCAAGCTGCAGACAGCAGCAACCACATCTGAGAGTTCAGTCACTCCATGGTGAAGCAGATGTTCTGTAAGGAGAACCAGCATGGTCACAGACATATTTTGGGTGGTCTTTCAGCACTGTGTAATTCATTAAATTATTCAACAAGGAGATTTTACACCTTTAATGCCCACTGAGGTAATTTGCAGTGAGATCTAGAAAGCCACAAAGTAGAGAAATAGCCATCATAAACCTCTGAAAATTTTGAATTCATTCTCCCATAAAGGATGCACAAAGTAAGTTCAGTATTCAGTTTGTTCTTCCATGCTAGGAGATACAAAAGACAAAACTAAAGTTGGAAAACACTACTTGAAAATTCATGGTGATGGTGAGAGATGAATCCAGAGCATCCTTTTCCCTGAATTGACGTCTCCATTACGCATCCTAAGGAAGACATTTATTCAGCAATTTAGTAGGATGAGGCAGAGTGTGTCATCCTGATCCACACTCACACACTCAGTTGCTAAATGAGTGAACCTGCACAACCGAAGGTGTTCAGACCACACGTTGCACCTCCACAATGAGAATTTCCCCTTCCACCCAGGAGATGGCACTAAGGCTCTCACACAAAAAGCATCGCTTCAGCCTTACCAAAAACCTGTTCTTCCCTGAAGTTGTGTGCTGGGAAGAAAACCTGCAAAATTTGCATTCACTGGGTTGTGCACCTTGTGATGGGACCAACTGGGTGTTCAAAAAGGGAAGGTGTTTCTGTCTGCTCTGTGGATGCTGTCACTTGGATTTGAAGTGGGTTGTCCTTCTCATGGCTCCAGTGTGTCTCCCACCAGAGAACTGGTGGATCAGAACAGCCTCCATCCAGGGATGTTCCTCTGGTTTTGGACACAGGGCAGCACCAAATGCTTTGGAGAAATATGTCTAGGGTCAAACATAGCAATAAAAAGGTAACATGGTCCTGGAAAACAGCCGTGACTCCCTGGGGCAGTGTGAGAGCTTGCTGTTCCCACACTTTGCACTGTGCTGACCACAGCTCACCCTTCTGTGTGCTTGAACTGGCTTGGGACCATCTCAATTTCCACAGCAGGGAGTTGGAGGGGAGAAAAAATCATTAGCAGGAATCACTGCCAACGGCAGACAACCCAATACTGGGAAGGGGCAGTGAGTGCTGGAAAAACAAAGGTATGGAAGAAAATAAATGTAATTCAGGGAAGAAAAATGGCAGGAGGTGGAGATGCAACAGGCTGGATCCTGTGTGCGAGTGCAGGTTTTGAAAGCTCAGTCTCTAAGCCTAGTCTCCAAAGCTGGAAAGTGCCTAAATAAGCGTACCACCATAATATCCAGGAACGACATTCATCTTCAGTATCAGCTGCTTCCTTCCTTCTCCTTGGCACACAGCTAAGGACCACATTAGCAAATCCAGCATCCATCTGCCTGATTGAATACCTTCATTACTGCGGCTGACAGGCTGTACCACAATCGTGTATTCAGATTCAGCCATTTGTTTCCACCATGGTTGCCCATTTTGATTTGCATCTAGCAACACTTTCTCCTAGTGAAGATGCCTTGCAATTACCTTGTATATGTGCCATAAGCATTCATCTAGATGCAGCCCCTGTCAGTGTAACACACTGTTGCAGTGGAGCGATGTCGAAATCAGCTCGAGAGCCTGCCTCCAGCAGGATGACGATGTTTTTTCATAAGGGAAAACCATCAGTGAAGCCATGGGATTAATTTTAAGTGGTACAAAAGAACATGTCCTGTTAAGACCGTTCTCATAATCTCCTTCCCCAAACAAATCAAACCCTCTGTCTTCTCAGGAGTCTCTGATGTAAGCAAGTATTATTTTTCCCTGGTTTTAAGTTAAAGGAAGTTTTGTCATTTCTGCCCTCCAAATTCTGCAGCTACTACTTCACTACACTTAGCTACAGTGGAAACATCCTATGTCACCCAATGCCATCCATGTCCCATGTCAGAGCAGGGAGAGGGGGCAGCTTTGCAGAGCCCCTGTACCTCCCTGTATCATCTGCTCAGAGCTCAGCCTCACCAGATGTCATTTTGCTAAATCCTCCATTGCTTCTCTTCCTGCAGGGAAACACAGCCACACACGTGGCTTTCCTAAGGCCCTGCACCAAGTTAATGGCAAAATTTGACATGCGTAAGTGGTGATGGGTTGAAACACCTGCGGAGTTTAAGGAAGCAAGAGAGGTGATTTCCTCTGGCAATAAACTCCTTGGGGCTGAAGTCAGGGTGTATATATAGTGCCTATATAGTCCCTGTCACCATCAGGTCTAGATATGCTTAATATTACTGTAAAAGAAGTCATTTGTTGTCATTATTATTATCTTTTTATATTTTGACAGTATCTTAAACACCTCTTGCTTATAGCTGAATATCACAAGGATGTCTCATCAAAAGCAATAGCTTTCAGGTGCTAGGGAGGGAGGACTACACCATTTACTTCAGGCAAATTTTGGCATCTAATTCGGAAGACAGGTCACTAAAGCCACCACCGGGCTCAGCAAAAAGGTGGTGATGGGCACGGTCCTGCCCGGAGACATCTCGAATCAGAGGCTCTGCATTGCCATCTTCAGGCTGGGAGCAGCTTTGCTCCTTCCAGAAATCCTAGAAATCTCACAAACAGCCACAGCAAACTCAATTCCTGCTTACCCAGCATTAGTTGAAATCGGTGGCCAAAACCTGGAAAAAAGGTGTTAAATACAAAGGAGGGGAAGGAGCTCTGCAAGGTATTTGCCTCCCTACAAGTGCTTTATAGGCTTTAGAAAGTAAATTAACACAATTAATGCTGCTTAACACACACTACTTCTTGCTGCGAGACAAAGTTTATTGGTAAGTTTTCTTTAAAGTACATAAATTCAAACTGTCTGAGTGATTTTAGCTCTGTAACCTGCACTGTTCTCCCCAAAAAGCCTTTTTCTGGCAATGCTAAAAGCTCATGTGAGAGATCTTAGTGATAACATATGTTTTAAAAGGTCGATGCCAAACATTTCACAGGTATTTGATAAATACAGTATTTGACAGAAGAGAGGAGGTTTCCAGGCTTCCAGGATGATGGACCGCATACTGTGATGGACAATATCACACAGACAGCTTGGAGGGCCAAGGAGCTGTAATCACAGAACAGCATAGGTAACACATCCTAGAATAAGTCAGAAAAACATAGAATAATGTGGGTGTTCTGGCCCAGCAAGGCCAGCTTAAATCATGTTGTGCAGACCTTGTCTCGTCATGTCATGAACATCTCCCTGTCATTCCCCTCACCTCTGGTCTCCAGACAGCGTTTGACCACCCTCAAGGCAAAAAATATTCTCCTAATAAGATCTGGTTGGAAAATCACTTTCTAGGAGCCCAGAAAATCATACAATCATACAACGATTTGGGTTGGAAGAGTCCTTTAGAGGTCAGCCCAATGTCTCCGCAATGAGCAAGGACAAATGCCACTACTCAGAAGAATATTCCAGAACTAAGCTCTTACCATTTCATCTCAGCTCTCAAGACAGTTTGTACCAGGTCTCACAAGGGTTTATACATTTTCCCCACTGCCTCAGTCCCTGAAATCCCACCATTACTCCCAGCTCTCAGTACAAAAATGAGTAACCTCGGTACTTACCACAGCCACCGGTAGCATCTCTCACTGGGCTGTGTTCATTGCAATCTCATTCTCAATGGACAGCCCAGAGCCCAGCCCCGCAGGTGGCATTGGAGATGACCATTTCAGCCTCTAGGAGAAAACGCTGTAGTTGTTCTTGTACTCAGATACCCAGAATTTTCTGCAGAGAACATGGAGAAGGGGTCAAGAAGAGGATTTCCATCCTCTGCTTTGTGCATCAGGATGAGGACCTGCCTTCTCTTCTTGTCGTGAAAAGGAGGCTGTGGAGAGGTAGGTGTTGCTCTCTTCTCCCACATAACCAGTGATAGGACAAGAGGAAATGGCCTCAAGTTGCACCAGGGGAGGTTTAGATTGGATATTAGGAAAAATTTATTCACTGAAAAAGCAGTAAAACATTGGAACAGGCTGCCCAGGGAGGCGGTGAAGTCACCATCCCTGGAGGTGTTCAAGAAGTGCCTGAATGTGGCACTTCGGGACATGAATTAGTGGCCATGGTGGTGTTGGGTTGACCGTTGGACTTGATGATCTTAGGGGTTTCTTCCAACCTTCATGATTCTGTGATTCTGCAGTGGTTGACCACCCAGCCAGGAAACTGCATAGATCAAATGAAAGCATGTTCAGATGGCATGGGGGAGAGGGGGAACAGTCTTCAGGAGCGGCGCAGATGCCGCAGCACACGTGGCTGTCATTGGGACTAATCTCCTGTCTAGATCAACCATTACAGAGGCTCGGTCTCCAGCCCACTCATAACTCCAGGATCGTAGATCAAAACTGAGACTTCAGCACAGAGCTGAAATACATGCATGTGTTAGAGGGAGGTGGGGGGATGAGGCAGAGGGGAAGAATTACCTTTTCAGTGAGAAATGAGAGCTCAGGAGCAGTTTATGCCTGTTTGTCCATAGTGTGTGGATGAGTCATGTTGCAAACAGCTCCTAGCCTGTCTGATGTGAGAGTGCCCTTTCCCAGAGGAAACCTGGGCGTGGAAATGTGGAGATGTGCCTCCTGCCCCCAGCTCCATGGGGTCCTCAGCATCTTCTTTCCATGGGGACCAGGCTGACCCAGAAGTCTCCCTGTTCCTATCAATCCCACTGCAAAACTTTTCAAGAAAAGGCTGAAGATGCTTTGAGAAAGGATTTAGCCCTGAGGGAATGTTTTTGAGCTCATTGCATAACACAGACACAGAGAAACACACTTGAGAAACACCTTCCAATCCCAACCCAGAACCTCTCTGCCCTACTCTAGCCCTGTCCCCACTCCCAGCAGTCACCCTCTCCCCCCAGCCCACCTCTCCCTTACTCATTAAAGTGCTCATCTTCAGGGAAAATGTGAGAAAGGTTATTTCCTCTACAGTGTTCACCATGGGCTCCTGGCCAGTGCGGGAAGTCTGTTTTGTAGGTACTTCTCCAGTCAAGGTCAAAGCACTCTGGTGAAAGAGAGTCCAAATAATTGAAAGACTTCTTTTGGGTCTCTGTCCTCTGTATCCCACAGTCTGAGTGTTCCCCTTCCTCCCAAGCTCTATCAGATATTTATACTTTCAGTGCTGCTGTTGGAGCCATCACAATCAAAGGCTTAGCCAAGGGAAAAGGCAAGAGGCGCTGCCCTCATGTAGGTAAGGTCTTTTAGAGAAGATTATTCAGGCTTTATTTTCTATAGCTTTTTATGTATGATGGAAATTACATAAGGCTGAAGGGGTGCTGTCTCCTGTCCTGCTCCCCAAAGATGTCCCATCTGTATGTTAATAGCCTGTCTGTGCAGCCATCTGATTGAGATCTGTCTCTAGAGAAATGTGCTGCCACCCCTCGCAACAAAGCAGGGAGGACATACAAAGAAGAGCTGCCGATTGTAGATGTTTCAGATTTTCTGTGTATTTTAAAAATGACACGTTCCTGTCCTGTTCCTAATGAGTCATTAGTCAAATATTTTTGCTGTTTCCACTGAGGCTGAGGTTATGGGTGTTTCACACATGCAAGACCAAAACACGGTCACAGCAGCAGTTCCCGTGCTGGGACATGATTTCCAGGGAGGCCACATTGAGCAGGGCTGCGCTGCGTGGGGTGGCCTATATGGAAACTGCGATGAATGAGACATTATTTACAATGCTCCATTCTGGAAGATAATCATTTTTCTCTGCCTTGCTTCTCCCCACTGATGGGCAGATGCTTACAGAGACTCTGTGGACCTTCCCTGTGTCATTCCTCTTCCCTTCACCTTCCTCAGTCTCTTCCTGTGTTAAATTAAAAAACCCAAAGCCAGGCTGAAGGCCACAAGTCATTTGCATGAGGCAGCTGCCACAATCTCCATCCACTGACCTTCTGCCAAAACAGATGAGCGCAGGGACTTGCTCCGGTTTCACTGAGCATCACACTGCCCTGCCTGGCTTGTCTCCATGGTGAGTTGCTGGTAGGTGGCTCAGGCTGGGACCAGCTTCTGTCGGTGCAGCAACACTCCTGAGAGACGAGAGAAGAAGAAGGTGCATTAGTCAGGAAGCACCATCAATTACTCACCCAAACCCTACCTTGGGTAGGAGCAAGCAAAAAACCAGCAAGTTGGAGCCTTAACTGGCATAAATCAGGGGAGACCCATTCACTTCAGCAGAGCTTTGCTGAGGTGCATCAATTTGGTTCATGAAACCAGTAGGAGAAGGATTTATGGTGATGTGAAGTGAGTGGAAGGAGCAATGCTGTCTCCACATTGCCCTGGAGTGCTAAAAGGGAGCTGCGAGCCTCTGCAGGAGGTTTGTGTACGAAAGCAAAAGACTTTGCAGGAAATACTGCACTGCTGGGCTACACAGGGGCAGAGCAGGAAGAGAAAAGCCCACACTAGTTTTGTCATTAGCAATGCTGTCCTCTTCCCTCTCACACAGGAGCTCAGATCTCTGCCACTTTGGGAAGGCTGAGTATGGCTGGGTGATGTTTGGCAACCACTGATTTTGTTTTCCTGACTTCCATCAGCATTTTAATCCATACAAGCCAGCTGTTAAATGGTGTGGTTGAAGGCTGGCTATTAGCCTCTTTGCTGCCAGGCAGGTGGGATATTATTATATATAATATATAATCTATATATCTATATCTATATATCTATATC
>NW_010192827.1:0-12471 GCF_000695765.1 Mesitornis unicolor | reverse complement strand
GAAGTAGTCAGATCTTGACTCTGAACTGCAGCTTAGTGTATTGAGAAAGTATGTTTTGTAAAAGAACGGAATAGGTTTCTGCAGAACACCTTTCCCAGTGGTGCTCTGCATTTTGTGAAGTCATACAGACTCTGTACATTTTAGTTTCTTTTCTCTCTTACGTTTGATAGTGAGCTAAAACCACCACCTGCAGATGCTGCCCTCTGTGAAGAACTCCCAGCAGGTGAATGGGAGACAGTGCAGCTGCATGGATGCTGGAAAAACGGGCAAAGTGCTGGAGGTAGCAGGAACTTCCCCTCCTTCCATATCAATCCCTGCTTTCCCCTCTCCATTCCTGCAGGACCAGGAAAAAGTAGTGTGAAAGTTACTCTCCGTCAGCACTGCCAAGATAGCAAGTGTCGTCCAATAGGTTTCCATATTTTCCAGGTAAGACTTCTTTGGGTCAGTTCTATTGCTCGTTTGCCAGCTGTGAAGGTAAGGCTGTCTGTTCTGTGCTCCGTGCACTAGGCAAGGGATTTCCTGCTTCTAGGAGAAACACAGCCTGGTCCTGTGAAGTAATGCCCGTGAAAGATGTGGAGTAACTACGCGCTGGGTGCTATAGTAACCAGATAATTGGTTCCACTGAATCCTTCCAGTGTTCTGAATTAGTTTGAGAAATGATGAACTCTTTTGAGGATTTGAAAAGAATTTCCAGTGTCTTAGTGATTGAGGACCAGACTTTTGGTAGTTGATCAGGAAAACTTACTTTCTTCATCTCTAATTATTTACTTGTCCGTTGGCAAGTGGTATTGGATCTGCAGACAAGATTAGAATTCAAAAGGACTCTGATATGTTGAACAGATGATCTGACACAGAGCAAGGTATGATTTGGTATGGGCAAATACGAGTTCTACAAGTATGTGCCAATGATCAACTGCATAAATGTCGGATGGGAAGCTTCTGGCTCAGTGGCTGTTTTGCGGGGAAAGCCAGCTTTATGTTCAGAAAATGTGCTTCAGAAAAGGTGTTGCTTAAATGGAGTGTGTGGAGTTGAGCATTAGGAGTGGTCGCATAGCTTCTAATCTACAATATGTGAAGAAAGATGGAAAGAATGACATTTTTCATGCCTATAGAAGACTGAGGAGAGATCTAGTGTGATTTTTAGTACAGGAAAGTCCACTAAAAAGAAGAAGGATGTAGTCTGTTCACCATACCTAGGAGGTGAAAACAAGTGCATTAGGCTGCAGCGAGGAAGAGTGAGATTAGACAGTAGAAGAAGCTTTTGCACTATGTGGGTGTTGGGTTGTATAAACTGTCTGCAAACGTGGTAGGAATGATTTTATCTGCCATCTGGAAGTCTTCCTGTCCCTTTCATATAGCTCTGTACAGAAGAGTGTTTATTTGGAGTGGAATAGATATTGAACGTACCATACTATGGTATATCAGGAATGTGACATTTTGAGGCCTGAAAGGTAAGGTGTGTTTTCATTCTTTTTTTGCAGGTGCCTAACAGGAGCTGGAAACCACATAATGCCTCTTTTCTGCACTTGGAGCCACTGGTTAGCTGTGTACCTCATTGCTATTCGCAGGAAGTGAGCCAGCTTTGCAGACTTCCTGCAGGAAGTTACGTAGTTATACCTTCTACGTACTTGCCCAATACAGAAGGCAATTTTACAGTGGTCATAGCGACCAAAATAGACAGGTAAAAATATGTTGCCTTCTATTTGCTTTTCTAGTATTTTTAGCGCATGCATTGCGGGATGTTTGGAAACATAAAGTAAAATGTTCTCACTTTTGACAGAAAATATTCAAGGGTTTTTATTTTCTTCCAAGTCTTCATATTACTGTTAAGTTTACAAACATTGCTTACCACTTTGAAGTATTTTTTAATCTTCTTACATCACTTGCTGAGCAACAGATGTCTAGAGAGATGCTGGAGAAGGTGGCACTAAAGCAACTAATTATCAGCTATATCAGTATATTAGGATTTATGCTGAAATTTTACAAAGCTTTTTAATAAACAGGATTGGTTTTGAGAAAAGGCAATGAGTAGCAGGCCTTATTCCAGGTAGTTCCTCCTAATCTGTACAATAACAGGTCTGAATTGGAGTTTGTAGATCCCATAAGATTCCATAAGGGAAGAGATAGGAAACAAAGCCTAGTGTAACAGTCTTCTCTTTTTGAAGTGGGATAAATGATTGATACTTAGAAGATCCCTCAATGTTTTGTGCAGAAATAAATGTGGTTTGGGTTTTCAACAGGAAGCGCATTCACAGCCGGGAGACACTTGGACAAGTATTGCAAGAAGTAAGTGATACATTTTTAACTTCAGTTCTATAGGTGTGGCAAAGGCATCATGGAGGCTTTTGTATTGACTAATATTGAGAGCTGTGTACGAGTGGACTGGACTTTGAATGTTCTCATTAACTTGCTGCAAACTGTTAATCAGTAAAGCAGTTAATCTTTGGGGTTTTATTTCTCAGCATTTCTTAGCACCCAGCAAAACTTGTCTTCTTCACACTGCTTGGATATACAGAAGCTTCTTAGGACTATTTTGTGAAGTCATTATTTGCTCACTTGAGTCATTTCCCAGTACCTGCATCTGCTGTTAGCATCTGTGAGAAATCAGACTATTGGTGATGAGTAAGTGGTTGCACTTCTACATTTCCTTTCAGGAGTGTAAACGCTCTTTATGTATTTGCATATGCTTTGATGTGGTCATTCTTGGTGACACTGAAGATCTGCTAGCTGCAATTATATATTTTATCCCTCCTCCATCTGATTTGCTTTGATATTAATTTGGGATCCTTGTATTGCGATTTAAAAATTCTAATGATGCTGCAGAGTTGTAAAAACTTAACACAGCAAAAAGGGAGGAAAATCAAATGGACAATCCAAAGATTAGCTTTCACCACACTGGAGCTTTGATTTTCATTTGTTTCCTCGCAGCCAGCCCATAGAGCATCCTACCAGTGTAATCCTTGGTGTGTGAGCCATTCTGGTCAAGTTAACACTTGATATTAAATTATATTTAATACTTTGGTATTGTGTTTTGCTTAAATGGATGTGCAGGTAATATTGAAGAGCTGCATGTGAATGCTGAGTAAAATACTTAGTGTTTTTACTGGGTGGAGAGTAGAGCTTTGAATGCCTTATTTTAGCAGTTGTTTAAAGATACCTGATGTGGTTGGTGGATCAAAGCAGGCCCTTGATAATACTCTGCTTGTTACATGAGAACTGGACCATCTAGATACTTGACTCTTGCTTTGAGGTTTAATACAAACAACAAAATCTTAGGAAGAAACCTTCACCCCAGATTAGAACTGGTTTACTAATATTCTTAATCTAAGTCATGTTGACCAATGATTGCATCTTGTCCTTAAAACCACACAAACAGTATGGATTTTGTGGGCTTCACGAAAGTGGGCTTAGACCTGCATGTACTTTCCTTGTGGTGCTTGTTATTTTAATATCTGGGAGCTGAAGTATGTAATGAAGTCCTTCATTGCTGCTGTTTTGGAAACAGACCACTGCAAGGCCGTTATAACAGAAGGAATATATTGAAGTGTATGTTTCTTACGTTACGCCATAAAAAATTATCAGACTTGTTCAAAGGGTGTCATCAAAGAAACAAACAGTTTGGATTCTTCAGGACTTGAAAACTTAAAGAATTTGGAAATGGCAGTTACCGTTTTCTTACCAGGGGTAGAAATTAAACGTCTGAAACGAATACTCAGCAGCACGGTCTCTCCTAAAGACTGGACTTTAAGTCAATCAGTGCTTTCAGGGGTTTGATCTCTGAAGGATCCAGGCCGTCTGCCTTGCTGAGAAGTTGGACCATTGATTTCTAGGGGGTGCATCACAGCAGAGCTGTCAGTGTAGTTTTCTAAAAGCTTACCTATGTGTTTTACTGAAGAGATTGCACAGGAACAGCTTGCATTTGGGCTTTGATTTCTACATATTTTCTCTGATTTTCTCTAATTCCTTATGAATTTCTTCTTTCTTGACAAAAATGTTAACTCATGAAATAGCTTTTCACCCTGCATTGTTCACTTGCTTATAGGTTTCATTTACAACTGTGATGAAAAGGTGATCTGGAACTCTCACACTGTCGTTTCGAGAAGCATTGGAAAGCCGAGGAGTACCTCACTGCTTGCCGTTTTCAGTTTTAAACGGAATAAGAAGATACTCTTCTCCCAGCTGGTTTTCACTGGTACCAACTGTCAGGCCTACAATGACTTCTTTTTAAAAATACCTCCTTAATCATGTACACACTGAATATTTGTTCTTCCTGTGTTTTTAGAACCAGCATTGTACAGCAACTCTTCACAATGTACCTCAGTTCTTCAAAAATACAGGTGAAGAATATGTGCGTGTTTGAACCCAAGCTACTGTTTTACAAGGAAAACAGAGAACTTACGTGCACAGTTAAATAATGTTTTGGAAAAAATTAAAACCGCAACAAACCAAACTTACAGAATAACTTCAGGAGACCAAAGGGGCAAACATAGAGGAAAGAAACTGGAGTCTTTTTTCAGGTAGGACATACCTGAAGAATCATCAAAATACACTGGAGCGGAGAAGGTCCAAGCTTGTATCCTACACTGCCAGTCATGCTGCTGAGCACTTTATCACGGGCCCTTTATTGAACCATGCCAGTTGTGGGTTGAAAAGAGATTTTTTTGGTGAGTTTTTTCTTTAATGAACACCACAAAGGAGAAAGATGAGACTTGAAAACGTTTCTTTATGAACTGTCGTGTCGGACTGCTTTTGTAAATCTCTAAGAATGTGTTTTATGCCAGGTCTGCCCTCACTGTAACAAATATGACGTTTCAGAGATTTTTCTTAATTTCTGTTTAAGTATTTCTTATTCAAGGAGGATTTTTAGATGTTATATTTTCCTCAATAAAAAAGGAATAATGTTGAAAGTTTTATGATGTCTTTTATTAAAAAGGTGAAAATTGTCAATGATGTCAAGTGTGCATTTGTTCTGCAACAGCAGACTTCACAGTGTGTTAAAGCCCTGGGCTTTTCACCAGATCTAAGGGAACAATTGGAAATATGTGAGAGGAGAATCAAGTCTTCCATTAGTTTTGTCTGAGAAATATGAAAAATAGTGAAAATATTTAAAAGAAAACACCGTGAGTAATAAATCTCTACTGTGCCTGTTCTAACAAATTTGGCATCTTTGTTTATTTTCTTTATTTCTTGAAAGGTTGTTCCTTTCCCTTCAACTAGGAAATTACGGGATGGTATAATTATGTTTCTAAACAGAAGAAGGAAAGATTCATGAAAGCACCTGGATCTGAGAGTTGTGATAAAATAGGAGACATCAAGTAAAGAAAAAAGGTGTAAGGATGTAAATGGACCATGATTATAAAAGGCCCCATTCTGCAATCACTTATTCACGTGTGGTTTATACTACAATATATAATGCTTTATGGGAAAGGAGTCAACGCTCGGTGTATACACTCTGTTGCTTCTGTAAAAGGATGGAAGAAAGGACCAGTGAACACAGAGGAGTAACAGCATATTGAAGAAAACCATTTTTTATTCAGGCATCCTTGCTGCATTAGAACATCTGTACCATTTCAAGTTTGTGATACCTGGCTGAGCACACGTGCAGGAAAATGTGCTGGATACAAATCACTTCTCCAAAATCCTACATCTAATTCAATGCTACTGTGAGCGTGAAAATATATTCTTTTCTTTTTTGTAGCATACTACTGTGTACTTGTGTACGCCCAAGATGTGATGATGCGCGCATTGGCAAGTACACATTTTAATTTCAAAAAGCTCAACTGTATGAGGTCAGACCTCCTAAAAAACCACTCTAATTTGCTATACTGAGATACCTACATTTGAATATCATTGAGACAGCGATGTTTTTAAACTATCTGCAGTTGCTGAGTGCTCACAGTTCCTCTGCACTGCGGCATGTTGCAGACTGACGTGGAATAGCACAGAGTTTATACGGATGTGGCTGCAGTATTGCACCCAAAACGTACTCCAAATTGATTTCCTTTACTCCCTCAGGGAGCTGAAATGTGAATGCCCGAAGTAGATTGGTAAAGAAGATGAACAGTTCCACTCGTGCCATCTGCTCCCCCAAACACACGCGGTGCCCTGCAGAGGAAAGGGAATAAGTTGTATAAAGCTAAAGTCTGAAAAGAACTTCAAACAAAATTATACTGAGTTCCATAATTCTTACATCAACAGCACTTATTTACTATTTCCTTCTGTGAGGACAGAAGATGCCTTTGGAGGTGGGGGAAGCATTCAACTGAGAAACTGTGTGCTGCTATTTCTGTCAACTGATTGGGGTTTTTGTTTGGTTGGGTTTCTTTTGTTTGTGTTAGTTGGTTGGTTTTTTTGGTGGTGTGTTGTGATTTTTGGTCTTTCCCCACCCCTGGAGCTTGAGATTCTTCCTTTTCATTTCTTGCTGCTTGTTCTGTGCGTCAAGTGCTGTGAGAACCATGAATTGCTTCTCGGTTAGGAGAAGGCCAGATTTTAAAAGGCTTCCTGTACTTCAGAGTCTCTGGTTGTTGAGGAGGGAGGACTGGAGCACTGTGGGATTCAATTCTCAAGCTAAGTAGAAGGATCCTTAGTAGAAGAATTTCTTCAACAGAAATGAAGAAGGCTGTATTGGGACCTCTCCCTAACCCTGTCCAGAAGCAGATGTGTGAGCTAAGAGAATGGAACGTAGGTGTGTGCAGTGATGTATGGGCTCAGTGACTCATTTTAGCATGTTGTTTTCACAGTATATTTCAGGATATCTGTATATTTCGGACTGGGGGAAGAAAACCAGGATATATAAAAACTCAGATTATATAAACAGAAAACAACCAAAGCAAGGTAGAAAATTCCCTCTGCCTGGGTTGAAATGCTCACCTAAATTAGTTGTCGATTCACGTAAACTGGCGGACATTTGGTGAGTAAAGGAGGTAAGGTGCTAAGGACCTGGTTTTTAGGATTTACAGGCAATTGGGGAAAATGGTTTCAGAATCTGGATTTACTGTGTTTGATCTGACTTCTTTGTACATTACTTAGTATATTATTTGCTTTTTGTCTACAGCACATGTATAATAGTATCGTCTGTCACCGTAACATGGAAAAACCTCAGCTATTTTCATTGTTTAATTTTTATATTTTCAGTAAATAACACCAACATCCTGTTTTGTGCTGCTTTTCTCCATAAACTGTGTATTGCAGAAACTGGTCATCTAGAGAAGCCCTCTGATTTATGTTTTGTACTGCTTTTCACTCTTCTTTTCTCTTCCCTCCCACGCCTGTTTCACCGTGTTTTGCATTGTAAATTTGGTAAATCGTACATTGTAATACACTTTTGAAAAGTTGGGTTGTTTTCTTTGGTTGCCCAGTAATATTCTGCTGCAAAGACTGGATTTTGCTAGTTTTCTGGAGATAAAAGGAAATCTGCTCTTAGACTCCTACTGCAGGATTTGGGAGGCTGGGGGTTGGTTCCCTGCTTTATCACAGATTTTCTCGGTATATTTTGATAAATCGTATTACTTTTGTCTTTGGGTTCCCTATTTGTAAGGTGAGAATAAATGGATTTTTTGGATTTGAGGGATTTTATACACTAGGGACTAAAAGGATGAAATTCCCTAATGGTAGGAACCATACACATACCAAGGAGATTGCATTATGTCTCTTAGCCATGCTTATCCTCTGTTTGAATGTATAAATAATATAAAATGCAAGAGAATATCTGTGGCTCTTGCAGTAGAACACTGACTTTAAATCTTTGTGTCAAATACGTTTTTATAAAAGTATGGTTTGAAAATTTTAGGATTTAGAAATGGTGTTTTTATTTTGGCCGCAAGACACGGTGAAGAGCAATATTCAAACGCCAGGGCATTACCTGCTGAGAAAGGTAAGAATGCCTCTTTGTTCACAAAGTTGCCATCCAAATCAAGGAAATGGTTTGGGTTGAACTTCCAAGGGGTCGCCCAATGCTCAGGGTCATACACAGCAGAGTGCAGGTTTGGCAATACGAGCGTGCCCTGCAAGAAGAAGCAGAGATTATATTTTTCATGTCTGGTTCTTTTTTTTTGATTTTCCTTCTCCCTAACAGATAAAATGTCATCCTGCGTCTGTGGCCCAGTGTTTGGATTCAACTTGGTCTTCTGTTCACGTCCAGGCCTGACAAACCCCTTGTATCTTCTGTTTGCCGTGACGTGTTACGCGTTGGCCTCTGTGTAAGTTATCTCGTGTCAGGACTACTGACGTGTCTTCGTGTCTAAGCTGGAGTGGAGCCTGGACTGTTTTACATACTAATCATAACACCTTTTTATGTTTTTTTTCCCATACTCTTCACTGGATTTTGCCATTCCATCACATCAATTTTATGCTTAATACATTTGGGATATTTAGATCATGCTGATGTGACTGTCAGACCTGTCACTGTACTGAGCTGCCATCATCTTCAGTGTGTGAGGTGTGTGTTTTTGTCAGGGATGACTGTGGGTTGCTCCAGGCTGCTCCCTTATCTGTGAAAGCTGGCTGGCTTGACAGTCATTAAACCGCATTTCTTCCTCATTCCTTACAACACATGTTCTGCTGTGAAGCCTTTCTTCCCACTAGCCAACTTTGGATCTGGGCTTCAGTTTTCCTTATGTTTGTCTGCTACTTCTGCTTTTCCTGCCTTTTTTCTGCTTTTCCCCAAGCTTCCTTATGCATCTGCTAACTTAACTTAGCCCTGGTTCAGAACCCTCAGCTTTGGTTCACATCTGGGGTGTGCTACCATGTGCTCTCTATGCACAGTTAGGAATTGGAGAAGCCAATATCATAAATACTAAGTATTAATAGCTCAGTGCTCTAAGAAACATAGAAGCTCTGTACCTTTTTAATGTGAAAACCCAGCAAAGTTGTATTCCTCACGCATTTTCGAGGGACCCCAACAGAAGTAACGTTGCTGTACCGCAAAGCCTCGTGAATCACAGCATTTGTATATGGCAGCTTTTTACGGTCTTCATAGCTGATGAGATGAGAGGGTTCCAGAACATCCTCTATCTCTCTTTGAACCTTTTCTGCAGAGAAATAAAAAGATTGTCACTTTTTCCCCCTTATTTCCAGCAGATTTCTATACAGGTATGGTCCAGGACTGGGGTAAAAAACAAATTCTGTTGCAGTGGAATGCATTGGCGCGTGGTTTGGCTGATGTGTTGGTTTCAGTTGATTGAGAAAGTGCGTATCCCCAGAGCACAAGGTGGCCTTTCATTTAACACACGTTCCACTTGGGTAACGCAGTTCTACGTATCAAAAAAAGGATTAGAATTTGCAACTACAGGTGTAATTTCTGTTATGTTTATAAATACACATCAGACCAGCTGTCTTTTTAAAGCTTTTCCACTTGAGAGTTGGGAAGAGCCTAGGTTGCATGTGAAATGTCTGCAGCTTGTTATTCTGTCTTTGCCATCCCCTTATACCGGGAGAAAGCAGTGGCTGCTACTAAGGTCTGCTAGTGTTGCTTCTTAGTGAACTGGTGGGAAAAGCACGTATTTGTTTCATTTATTAAATTTTCGTTTTCTAGATCTCAGTTGTTGATGTGCCACCATTCACATTCGTTGTTAAGGGTTATTTTGCTAATATCACAAGTGATTGAGCTAATACTTACACTTAATGAAGTTCATTAGGGTGTAATGTTGAATGCAGTTCTCTGAATAATGCCTTTGCTCACCTTGTATTTCTGGATATTGCACCATATAGAGCAGTGCCCAGAGAAGGGTGGTGCTTGTTGTTTCCGTCCCTCCCAGCAACAGATCAACCACAGTCTGAACCATATTGTCTTTATTAAACGTAGAAGTAGGGTCATCTTTGGTCTGTGGGGTATAATCACAAGAAAATGATGAAGTGGGTATTTTCAGACATCATCGGTCACATAGAAATTGTCACTGCTTGGTGAAAACAGTGAGCAGCCCACCAAAACAAAAACCTTCACTGCTAAATACAGTATGCAAAATGCTGTAGCAGTTACTTGAACTGTATTTGTAGTAGGCATTGAGGCCAAGGAGGAACACTGTGATAGATACTTACTTTTGTTATTTGAGCTAGGTAGAAGTCAATGAGGTCCTGTGGATCACCGGTGGTGTGTCTCTCGTGAGCCTGGACCTCATTTGTAACCAAATGGTGCATGAAGTCACTGTATGCAAACACTTCCTGATGAGGTCCTGGGAGATGGTGCATTAGCCATGGGAAAGCATCGTACATCTGCGATTTTAAACAAAACGAAGAAGTGTGAGCTCTTTTAAATTCAGAACCCAATTCTGATTTTGTGATAACTCTGAAGTCATGGCAACACATGGGATGAGAGACAAGAGACACGAGTCAGAGCAAGATTAAATACTGGCAATTAAATTCTGGTTTCTCAGAAAGTCTGTGTGAAATCTCTATCCTTGGAGACTTTAAGACTTGACCAGTCCATAATGAACCTGATCTAATTAGGCCTGGTTTGAGCATGGAGTTGGATTGGCTGACATACAGTGGTTCCTTCCAGTGGAAATTATTCTATGTTTCTAAGAGGGATTATGAAGCCTTTACATTGCCCCTTAAGTGAACTGGCTTTGAGGAAAACTTGTTTGATATTTGTTAATGAGCTATTAGTAAAATGCAGCAGTCCGAGTTGTTATGATCACATTGTCACTATTCAACAACCACACTTGCTATCATTACTAAGAAGGTTGAAGACTGAAAACGTATGGATGCTGGCTTGACCTTTCAGTCTTAGAAGGCTTTCCTCTGGGAAACTGGCATGTGTATTTGTTGAAGGGAAAAAGAGTGCTTTTCCTTTATTTGTGCTGTGTATGTTTTGTGAATGGATTTCAGTCTCTGGGACTACTGGCAAAGCCTTTGTTTTATTTATTTATGGCCTGTGATGAGGACTCTATTGGCCAGTGCAGACTTCTCCATCCCCATTAGCTGGCCAAAATGTCAACGTGGCGTAATAGTGGTTATCAGGTCACAGGAGAATGATTGATTGCATTTTACTTCTCGGATTCATACCTAATAATGCAACAGGGACTTCTGTTGAATCAGAGTAATTGAGGGCTGAATCTGGCTCACAAGCAGATTATCTCAACCTTGATTCTTATTCTGATTTTTTTTAAGGCATCTCTGTATGAAAGTGTTGGAGAACCTAATGGTGTTACAGGATGTCAGTGTGCCAAATTCTGCACAACATAAGCAATAGCGAGGCTTTCAAGAACTTAAAATTTTTCTTCTTGATATGATGAAATTGTTACCTGTATCTTATAGGAAGCTCAGAATAACTTGGATCTTGGTGGTAGTATGAATTACATGAGGAGTAAGATATCTTCTCAAAAGAACAGGACTTTGAAGGCTTAGTTCTTATTAGCTGCGCTTTCTGAATGAGAATTAAATTTTAAAAGTTGCTTTCATTTTAAGATTTAAGAATCTTACACAGTACTCTGCAAATGATTACTCATTTGAAATACATTACATATTTTGGAAATCTATGAGAACCAGTGATGACCTAGAATTTAAATTTTAGGAGACATAAAGAAGGAATGTAAGGCAATAATAGCGTATGCAAGGTATATTATTACAAGGTAATTATTACTGCACAGTGGCTTGCAGAATAACGGAAATGCTTGGGAATAATTGTCACTGACTTTTAATTTGCTTTGACTTGTGAAGTGCAAGTGCACTTTAAGGAATAAGAACAAGAAAACTGGATTCTTACCCTGCCCCAGATCGTAGCTTGGGAGTAGATGACAAAATACACAGCTTTGATGAGCTTGCCGAAAGATTCGTCCTCACTCGAGAAGCGATGACCAAAAACAACGGCACAAATGATATTTGCAATAGCATGGACAAGGAACGTGCGGGGGTCGAAGGGTTTGCCTGTGAATATAGGAGGTATCATGAGTATTTCTGAATAGACTACAGTGTAAAAAAAAAACAAACAAGGAAGACTTGTTTTTTAATGGTAAACACAATAGTAGATCAGACTGCTTTGAGATAAATTTCATACAAGTGAACTCTAGTTTAATACAAATTAACTGTATGGATTGTAAGGGCAGGGAATCTTTATTTTCAATCTGCTTCTTACTCTTGTAAAATGCAGTGATTATTGGTTTTTGAGAAGACAAACATTAGGTCTCTTTTCCCTACTTTGACTTGTGAAAACACAAGCAATTAATTAGAATACGTGCCTTCAAGTCTGGAGGCACATATTGAAGTTTTGGCAATTAAAAAACAGAACAAACGATTCCATCCATTTCCCTCCCCCCAAAAAAACAACCAACCAACCTAGAAAGAAAAAACAACCAAACCCTAAAATAATTTTAAAGTATAAATTTCTTAGTCCTGTTGAAATTACTTGTCTCCTTTTGGTTTTCCAGTACAGCTTAACAGTTCAACTATATCTCTCTATCTCTCTCTCTATCAAACTCTCTATCTCTCTATCCATCCATCTATATATCTATATATCTAGCCATATATATATGTATA
>NW_010192826.1:0-1996 GCF_000695765.1 Mesitornis unicolor | reverse complement strand
GTGATTCTGTGTGTGTGATTCTGTGTGTGTGTATCAACTAAAAACTCTAATTCATTGTTCCCCAGCCTCAAGGTAACCAGTGGTTCAGCTGGGGATAATTCCCCTGTCCCCTGAAACAAAGTTCCAAGCTTTCAAACCCTCTTGCTTTCTAACACTCCTCACCGAAGTGGGAGGCTAGGTGCAGCTGGGCAAGGATTCCAAGATTAAAAAATCAGTAACAATGAAGTTGTTATTAAGCAGGCATTCTACATTACAGCTGGGTAGCACTGAGGTACTCCTCCGTGAGTGCTATGAGTGAGCGAAACATACCAACTTATATACAGGAAAAACACATATTCATCAGTTTTCCTGGAAAGTCTCGTGCTAATGGGTTCTGGGAATTCTTTTACATAGTCCAAGCATGCGTAGTAAAATTAAGGTTAGGGTCTTCTCCCCTTCTAGTGGTCATGCATAGCCTTCCTCACACTGTCCACTAGTTGAACTTTGGGTTTCCTTTGGCCATATATGGTCCTGGCATTAGCTCATCCATCCTTTTGGCCCTGAAGTGTCAGTTTAAACCAGCTTCCAGGTGCTTATCTTGACACTGGCATCCTCTTTGTCCTCTTATCTTAAGATAAGATCTTATCTGAGCCACTGTTCTCAGGGATGTACCCAGAAAGCTTAACAGACCATCTCAAGGCCTATTTGATCTCAGCAGGCAAGAAGTTACATGTAACACTAAGCAAATGAAACTAGGAAAAGAATAGAAGTGAAGCTTCAGTATAACACAATAAAAATATAAGTAAAAATTTAGATGTAAAAACTTAAATGTATTGACTTGGGAGGACCATGGATATCAATCCTTTCACCCTTTCAGGCCACATCATTTAATGTCATAAGTTTAATAGCCTGCAAAGATGAATCTAAGTTCCCTGCTCCTGGGCACTCCCTCTTCCAGTGCCCCTTCGCCCTACAGATTGCACACTGATCTTCTGTGAGGCAACCATTTCTTCCTACTTGTCTGCTTCCCCTATATGCTCCTTGATTTCCAGAGAGGTGACCTAAAACAAAACTTAAAGACTCGTAAGAGGTTTAAGTCTGTATTCTTTAATACAGTCCCGGGGTCCTCTCAGAATCACCTGAGATTCCTCCTAGTTGTTACACACAGGTTCTTTTTATTCCCTATACTAATACATATGCATCCTAACTACCGCAAATAAACACGTCTCTTCGTAGAACTAATTACCATAAGTCCAGCCTATTTTGGCTCCTTTCTTCACTGGTCCACAGGTGTCTTCTTGGGTCATCTTGAGGAATTTTCACAGTTGGTGGTCTTCTACTTCATCAGGTGGTCGTATCTTCAGCTTCATCACTTGTCCTTTTGGTGACACTTCTTTTGGAGCAGGCGTAGAGGTGGTCTGGTTTCATAACCTCCACCTGCGGACTTGGCTTGGTATACATCATTGTTCTTGTTCCTATACGTCCTGTACCTTAAACAAAGCGGTTCTTCAAATTATCCTAAACTACACGATTATCCTATTTAATGATTTACCCTACCTGTCAAGTATATATAGTTTATGACCTTGTTTTTTAAGTCCCCTAAGGCATTTTCCATTAGCTTTGGAGGGTTTTCTGTACTTTTCCATTATCATTTCCCCCCTTTTCTTATCCTATAGCAAATTCTTTTGCATTTTTCTTCCTGAAATATTTCCCAGATTCCCTTTTCTTATCCTACAGCAAATTCTTTTGCATTTTTCTTCCTGAAATATTTCCCAGATTCTATCTGATGCCTCATTTTATTTTGTTTCCAACTACTATAGTCCCCAAGAGATTTCTTGCAACAATAAAAGAAACATTGCATTATAAGCCTTGAGAAGCCAATAACATATCCAGGGCCATCCTATTTTGGGTAGTGATCTTCCCAACTTCCGATACCTCATCTTGTAAAGTCCCGATTGCTTGTGCTGTCTGATTGCCAATTATTTAAATAGAGGTTGAGATATTTCCCAACTTTGAG
>NW_010192825.1:7647-23994 GCF_000695765.1 Mesitornis unicolor | reverse complement strand
GGCCTGGCGCTGTTCGCCCGTCGCCGTTACCGAGGCCTGCCCCGGGGAAGCGAGCGCTGTGGCTCTGACCGCGTTGCTGTTCTCAGTGTTTGTATTGTCATCACTTCCTGGCTTTGCAAGTCCTTTTTAAGCCTCTTTTTTTTTTTCCTTGAGGTTACAGTTTCCCAGGCGCGGGCAGCCCTGCCGGTGTCTGCAGTGATTAAAAACCACCGATGTTTTCTCTGCTCACTCCTTGTGCTTGCTTCTCAGTGTCACACCTGAACTGCCCTCCTTCTCAGCGCCTCTCCTAAACCACCCAAAAATACAGCAAACGCTGCCAAGGAGCGAGAGGTGCAGTGCTGAAACCTTTGCTTTCTGCAGCACCCATGTCATGACACAAGCAGACGGTAACTAATGCTTCATTTTCCCGCTCAGGATCACAGCATGGTCAGGGTTAGAGGGGACTTCTGGAGATCATCTGGTTCAACACCCCTGCCAGAGCAGGATCACCCAGAGAAGATCACACAGAACATGTCCAGGCGGGTTTTGAATGTCTCCAGAGAAGGAGACTCCACAACCTCTCTGGGCAGCTTGGTCCAGTGTTCTGGTATCCTCACAGTAAAGAAGTTTTTTCTTATGTTTAAGTTGAACCTCCTTTACTGATGTTAAAGAGCAGGCAGACACCAAACCCTCCAAGCAAAGCCCAGCCCGAGCAGCCCCAGGCCAAGGCAGGAGCCATTTTGGGATCATTCAATACTGGGATGCTCAAAATTTGCAGCATCACAGTAAAGAACTTGGCAAAAGTTTGCTGGAAGCAAACTGAAGTTATGCTGTGTGAGAATTCCTAAAATAGACACCAGTCCAGACACATGCATTTTTAAATTACTCTCCCATGAAGGAAAAACAAAAGCCAAACCAACTAAACAACCTTTTTTATGCTTTGCCAGCTTGCTTGCAATGAGAAAATCACCACTGAGAGAATTTAAAATGATGTTTTTTTCTCCAAGGAGGAAAGGATCGTGCTCTTCTCAACAAGAAACTGCTTCATCGTAAGTACATGCTGGAAATAACAGCATGTACTGCATGTAACAAATAGGCCCCACTAGTAGCCCTTTTGAAACAAAAAACAACATACAGTCTAAGAGTTTGCAGGGCAAGTTGTCTGCAGTCATCTTTCCACAAAAAGTCCTTTTCTTACATAAAATATTACTACGCTTAAATCTCCTTATATGAGCCTAAGTGAGATTCATCTTTACATTGAACCTGCTGCACCAAAATCCCCGCACTTTACCTACTACTCCAACCAAAATATTTTCCCTGAAGCATTGTATTGTTGCTGAAAAATCTCCCAAACAACACTAAGCTTCAAAGCTGAAGCCACAAGCCTCTGGTTGCTTACCAAGCACAAGAGACAAGTTTAGACACCACACCTGGAGCAACCACCACTGTCCAGAGCAGCTTCTCCCCAGTTACATTCAGAAAACATTTACAATATGGTGTAAATTCAAATGCCTTAACTTATTTGACAGGAAGCCCAGAAAAAAAATAATAATCTCAATGTCTTTCTTTTTCCTGGTGCCTGTTAACGTCAGTATCTTTTGACTTATTCTGCATGAACTCGCAGAAAGCTTTTGGATCAATTCTGCTTCACTCTTTTCTTATGACTGCTGGGCAGGGCTATGAAGCTCTGGGGCTTCACCCCTGCCATCCGTGTCATTAGTGTCCCCAGTACCCAGCAAGGTGCCAAACTGCAGCAGGAACATCTCCTGTAGTGGGAGCATCCTCCACCTGACTACATGTCTGTGAATGCCCTGGTGCTGCGAGACAGGTTGTATTGGAGTTTTCCCTGGGGTAGCTGATATGTGCTGATTATTTTTCAAAGCTTGTAGAGCTGTTTGAGATCTCTGCCCTTCTGACACATCGGCGTGACATTTTATTGAGGTGACTTGAGAAGCGATTGAAGGCAAACTGATGGACCTGATGACAGAAGCCTTTCCTGGGAGACCTGTGCCTCGGTCAAATAAAGCACAAGCATCAAAACTATTTGCTGGTATGTAACAGCAGCGGGATTCACTGACAAGAATGAGACAACTCCTGCATCTGAGGATTCATCCTGTCAGGGGCACATTTTCACTCAATTTCTCATATATAAAAGCAGATTCTTCCCAGCGCTCCTTGGCACATTGATGGAGAGAACAAAATCCCCAGGACCAACCCGTCAGACCAGCCAGCTGCTTCACACAGGACACCAGGCAATGACAAAGGATCTCAAGGCACACAAGGGAAAAACAACGTGTAGCCTCCTTGCTCCAATAAGAGCCAGTGTATTTACTGGATGTAAAGAGATGTAGAAAAGGGGTTTGTGTCCCACTGCAGTCTCTCGAGGTGCAGATAGGGGTATTTCTTAAGCTTTTTAGGACTAAGCCCAGACCCTAACCCTACAAGTGCATGAGCTAACCCTGTTATGCCTGTACCATCCAGCACCAAATAACAGGCAATAAAACAAGCCAGTTCACCTCTATTTCAGGCCTCTCACGTGATGCTGATTCAATAGACACCATAAGGTCTGCTGCTGACACACAACAAGCACTTCTCTTTGGGGACAGAGTGGAGGCAAGTCTTAAGAAGGTAACAACACTGGTCCTGTGATCTGAGTAAGGGACTGTACTGAAAGTGATGCAGGGAGGTTGCAAAACTTAGAGGAAAAAAATTAAAAAAAAAAAAAATCAAGTGGGAAAGAACAGAAACATCATCGTAAATCTTAAAGCAAAATCTTAAGGAAAGCAAAAGCCTTTCCACAGAGCTTTGTCTGCGGGACCAGCAGAAAGGCTGTGTTGTGCAAGCCCAGCCTTGGCAACACAGCAAGGGGCCACAGGGACACTGCTTGCCCAGCATGACAGCGGAGTCTGCCTGGAGCTGCCTGCTCCCCACTCCCACAGGCTTGGGCTTCGCCAGTGTTTACTTGGCCTGTGGATGCTTTTTAATCCGATGCTGTGGGTTTTTCAAGCGTGCCAATTCCCGCTGTAGCCTGCTGCCAACTGATTGATGGTTTATGCCATTAACAAAGCCTGAGGACGAGAATTGCTAAAAAGCAGTGGGAATATTTACTTTCTCCTGCTAATGCAAGTAGCAAGCAGAGGACTTTGAAAACTTTGTAACCTGCACGCAGGGCAAAGAAAAACTGTGGGACACAGCTCCATAGGGAAAAACAGCTAAAATATAATAAATCCTCAGGGCAGAGTGCTCAAAGACAGGCCGTGGCATTAAACCACTGCATTGCCTGCGGGGAATGACCACGTGAGCCAGTGGATTTATTTTCTTAGAAAAGCTGAAATAAAAAAAAAAGGCAAAAAAGAAAGGAAAGGCAAAGAAAATGAACTGCGAGCAGCTTGTCCCTGCCTTATTCCTGCTCTCCAGAACTAGACCTTTAGCTTCCCTATGTATGTGTATAAGCACACATGTGCACACACACACACATCCCTGCAACTGGAAAACTTGCAGAGTGTTGTGTATGCTGTACAGAAGTACTTCTGGAAACTTCAGCTGATTAAATCAACACACATCTCAGCGACTCCCACGTTTTCTGACCATGGCTCAAAGCCTCACACCCGTCACTACCACGGCTTCTCAATTGACACAGCCCAGAGCCCTCTGCTGCATCCGCCCCCACACAGTGATACAGACACAGAGCCACAGTGGAGGAGTAAATACTCATTGTTACTTGTCTTGACACTTAGGGAGGCATCAGAAAGTTTGTCTACTTTGCTATTTCACGTTGTCCTGTTATTACCCATTGTCAAACTTCTCCTGCCTGTTTGTTTTACGATTACTCATCTCTTGGGGGAGCAGCAAGGAAAGAGACTGGGCAGGCAGAGCAGAGAGCATCAATTTCACTGAGAAATAATAGTAACCGGCCAAAAGGAACTGATTACATGGATACGTCAGTGCAAATGAGACCAGATTCCCACTTGTGTTACTTCCAAATTGCTACCTGCCCGTTGCTGTGCCTGCGATGAGCCGCGGCAGCTGCAGCAGGCCGGGTTCAACACCCGCTCCTTCTCCTGCTCATGAATTTCATCAGCAATTCCCAGTGAGTGCCACAGGAACGGGTTGTGGCTGTTTGCTAAAAATGCTATAAAGCAACTTGGGTGGTGTGCTCAGGCCAGAAAGGCACTGGTTTGCTCTGAAGAGCCTGTCCCTGGGGCTCCACACCAGAGGAGCTCCAGGAGTGCACACAAGGGAGCAGGAGACACAGATGCTGCTTGTCCCTCTTGTCCCCTCCTGCACACCAGGTGACCTGCTTCTCTCTGCCTTTTCTTACCTTGCAGGTAAAGGTGAGGTACCTAAACTGGCCATACAGGGTCACTCAATGTTTTAGGCAGCAGAGGGTCTTTGGAGGCCTTCAGTCCAACCTCCTGCTCAGAGCAGGGCCAGCTTCAGATTTAGGGGAGGTTACTCCAAGCCTGGTCCCGAGTATCTGAGTGTCCCCGGGGATGGTGGCCCCACAGCCTGTCTTGGCCCCAGTTCCAACAATTAACCATCAGGTAATTTTTATTCCTTGCTGTCTGATTGACTTTCCCTTGCTGGCCGTAGTGCCACTGCCCCTGGTGCTTGTGCCCATGGGACGAGCTGTGCTCTGTCACACAGCCAAGCAGCATCACTTGGACATCACCTCCCCTTGGCAGCCTCTCCCCAGCCCAGTCATGCTCTCCAGGGCTTTGTGTGCCAGCAAAGTTCACATGCAGTTCTGCTACTGCTCATTTCAACAAAACACCGAATAGGTTAAAAAAAGCTCCTCTATTGATGGTGCTCCATTTTTTTTTTGCAGCAAAATAGTAGATGTAGAGGAAGGACTTCACAGAAGACTGAAATCAAGCTCTCACAGCGTTACCACCTCACAGCCACTCTAGCTTTCCAGCAACCAAAAGTAGAGAGCATCCCCAGTGTTCACCATGTCAGATCTTACTCTGCTGCCAGCGCGAGGGGCTGAAAACCTCACTTTTCCTCTTGGAAGTGGTTTTGCCTGCAGAGCCATCTGCTGAACACTCACACTGTCAATGGCACCAGCACAGCACGTTCCTCCTCTGACAGACTGACATGGTGACCAATAGCGTTTTATTTGAAAATCCTGAAGAATAATCATTACTTATGCTCCCCATCAGAAAACCAAACAATTACAGTGGTGAATGATATTGTAAGCAGTGCCTATAATTAAGGAGCTGCCAGCATTTTAATTATAAACTAATACCTTCAGTGGCTGGCAATCCAGCTGCAGAGCAGACCCGTTAAAAACAAGATTGCAAATTCCAGAGTTATAGACCAGCAATTAAAGTTTTAGGAGGTTTTTTTAATACTTCTTGCTTATTAAGATGTATTTCTTGCCTATAAAAGCTTCGGGGAAATTTCAGTGAAGTTCTTATGTTAATGAGTAGTGGACTTTCCTTTAAGTGTCAGCAATTCCTCTGTCACAGCACTGGGGACATCCTGAGGCCAGCAAGTGTCTCTCTAGGCTTTCTCCCATCACACTGCAGCCAACACAGTGCTGCTTTAACATTTTCCACCTTCAAAGCACTGGGCCAGTTATTGCTTAGTACCACTGAGCAGCTTTGCTGAACTCTATTTAGAAGGTGCCTTAAGTACCACTGGGAATTTATTTGGTTATTATCTGAAATTTAAAAATACATTTTAAACAATAAAACTTTATTAGGCATAAAGAGGTGGCTAGGAACTCACTAGTTTGCAATTTCCAAAATATTAAAAACAAGATGAAGCTTATCCCTTCCCCGGCTTCTGTGCCACTGCAGAAGCAAACTGTGGCTGGCTTTATTTTTAATTCCTCGAGGAATTCAGGCAAAGCATTCAGACTCCTGCAGACACAAAGTCCTCCTGGACCGCCTGTCCCTGCGAGGGCTCACACGCTCCAAGCCCGTGCTCAACCCGGCAGCAGAGCAGGTTGAGGGGAGCAGAGCAACCAACAGCACACAGCCAAGGGGCAACCAGCTATGAGCCCTGAGGTACAGGTACCAAACACCAGCACCGCCTACTCAGTGAGTTTTCTGCTGAAAACTCTCCCACCTTGCAGCAGCCACTGCACATCCCAGGGCTGCGATGGAAATACCCCTTGGGCAGGTGATGCTATTAGGTCAGGCTGCTTCAAGCCAAGTCCAGGCTGAAAAAAGGGATAATAAGAATGACAAACTCTGATCCAGGGATGTCTGCACAGACCATGGCCATTCTGTTGGCACAGCAATGACTGCCCAGACATGGCTTTGCTGGCCTGTGCTTTACAAGCTGGTCCTGGGGCAGACGGGCTGCAGCAGAAGATGCTTAGGGCAGACGATGTTATCTGCCTGCAAGGTAGGAGTGTGCAGCTACCTCTCATCTCCCAAAACCCAGGAGTTACAAGCCATGCTGCCTGGCTTACACAGCTAGCCTTGCCCTCGCTGCAGGGGGGACAAAACCTCAGCTAGGGCACAGCCTCCCTCACCTCCCTGCCTTCTGACTGGAGATCTGTGCTGAACGACCAGTCTACAGGGTTTTCCCTTGTCGCTTGCCTGGGGACATGCAGGGATGCTCAGGCTTTGCACAGACATCCACTGACTGGAAAATCACCCGCACTGGCATGCATTTCTGAGAACATATTTCCACTCTTCAGGGCCTGGCTCAAGGGAAAGGTCCCCACAGAGCTCAGCAGAAGCAACACTTGGGAATTTGCTGAACAAGACATATCGTGTCTTAATTACAGAGAGCCGGTATTCCCTGACATCGCCAACACTTGCTCTGGGAGATATGACATGAAGCCCAATGCAGGGATTCCTACAGCAAGAGCCACTGGGGCAGCAAGTTGACTTGGCCAACTCACTCCCATTCTCTCACAGCCCCTGCACTTGGCTTCCTCCACCCACCGCTGGCTCCCAGGCTGGGTGCATTTGCCCACCCCAGGCACTGTGCCCCCTTCTCCTCCAGTAGCTCACCCATAAACCAGCAGAAACAAAACCTGGGCCCTTTCCAGCAGCCTCTCGGTCTCTGCAGTTGTTCAAAGTTTTAGAGGCTTATGCGCAGAGAGAGCAGCACCTACCTCAACTTTTAGAATTATCTTGAGAAAACAGAGAGGCCTCCCTCCCCTCTTGACTACACTGAAGACCCTGGTCAGGGACCTGCCTCTGCAATAGAGCACTAAAGGGCCTTTAAAAATTTTGGCCCATAGGCTGTCATGGGATGGAGGTGATGTCCTTGCACCAGCAGCACCCGCGGCATTTTGGGAGGAGTGCACCTCAGAAAGAGGATATGGCCCTTTGCAGAAGCAGATATCCCTGCCTGGCCTCATGTGATTTTAAATGCCACAAGTATAAATATATTTTTTTCTGAACTCAGATTATTAAACACAATTTTCTCTGCTGGAGCACTCAAGTACCTAAACACGCAGGGGTACGCCATGGCACTCATCACCTCACAGATACCCCAGTTTAATCCAGACACGACTGGGTAAAGGGACACCACATACATGTGAGGTCCCTGCTTGTCCATGGACAAAGCCACTCCCAGGGCTCGGGGATGGACTGCTCCATCTGCCTCCTACAGAAGGGTGCAGGCACCAAATGCATTACAAACACAATCTTCTAGCAGACACTAGTGACATTTCAGCTGTTATAAAATACTTCTGTTTCCTGCTTAAACCTTACAAACCATGATTTGACACCTTTTCCATAAGCTTTTGAGGAGCTGTGCTGAAGGAGGGAGGATTGGCCTCGGGGCAGGGCATGAGCAAGGACAGAAACTGGGGCTTGTTCATCACTCAGATGATCACTTCTCATTCCAGGGCTAGTTATGCGAGATATTAATTTGACCTGGCAGCAGATTTTGCATAAAGACATTTCAGAACACCACCCAGCCCCAGCATTTGCCATGGAATTTAGTTTTCATATTACTAAAACCTTATAATGAAGTTTTCCAGTGCAGATCTTGCTTCAAGCTTTGCTGCTGGTGACATTCAATGCTAGTAGAGAATACACTCACTCCAAAGCAAAAAGAGAGGAATATTTTTACTGTTAAGTGTGCTGTGCTTGGCCTTAACTTCTTCACAGTATAGGACACTAAGAGAGTTAATGTCCGCAGGGTTCACAGCATCTTTCCTTTCCATGTATGTGACAGAACTGCCTAGAGCTTTATGCAGGAGCAAAGCATTTACTGTTGATGATATTGGAACCATTTCTATTAACCTTTTTTCAGTCTAGAATGTTTTTATTTTAGCTACAAGTGTTTCAGCCAGTTCTTACATTACGAAGCTAGTTCTACTAAAGTGGTTACCACTCCTCAGAGGATCCTCCCTGGGCAGGTTGCATTTCACTTCTGAAACCAAAAGCAACTGTTGAAAAAAGCTGCTTCCCCTTTTTTTCTAACTGGAAAAAATCCTCTTGAACCCTGAAGTTGCATCTTTAGACGACTGATGGCAAACTCTGAATTCATTCACGTGTTCTGCACGTACAGCTCTTCAGGCATCACATCATTCTTACCTGCTTATTTTCAGCTCTTTGTTCAAGCCTCTTATTTCACGTTTTTAAAATAAAAACAATCAAGAGCAGAACATGTGAAAGTACTTATTTCCCCCTCTGCTTGCAAACAAATCTGCCCTTGGCCACTTTCTCTCTGCTTGCATTGCAGCAGCGTTTGGGGAAGCGCTTCCCAAGCATCCCTTCGGATCCTCGGCTGGCCCCCTGCTGCGGTCCAGCAGGTTCCTGCACTCGCTGGGATGTGATCCCCGTCCTGAGTGCAAGAGAAGAGCAAAAAACAGGAGAAAGATTGCTGCTCTTTCCTCACACTGTCTAATTATAGGTAGTACTTTTACACAAATGTAAATGTCAGGGAAGCACATTTCTGTCCTGTAATCCTCCCTTATTCTGCACTCTTCTTAGGATACAGGAGAGGGCAACTCCTACATGCAATTTATATATATATCTGTAGATACATGTGAGAGATTTTTAATAAAAAGAGGATGACAGTTGCCACAGGAAATGATGAATACATGCATATTATATACACACTCAGACATGCACCCTAAGCCTTTGAGACCTACCAATTTCTGGAAGGAAATACTTTTAAAGAAGGGTGATGCCCCTCTGTTTGCTTTTGCTCGATCCCAGAGCTCAGCAGTGAAGAAGGGGGTGAATATGCACCCAAACCCTTCTCACAAGCTTGGATTGAGGAGAAAATGTCATTTTGGGATGTGGGAATGGGAAGAAGTTTTCTTTGAGTAAGCCATATCACAGCTACTCTAGTGAAAATGCATTTACCCTCCTGTTACTGCAAGGCAGGACATACGAAGGAGTGACTACTTCACTTGGCAATGGTGAGCTTTCCTCTGCAGGAGAGGACAATGGAGTTTCATTTCTACTCCACTCTAAATATAGCTACTAAAGAAACGGGGCAGCTTCACCTGAGAGCCAGTCACTGACAAAATACGTTACAACTCCTAAGATCTTGTTTTCCTCTAGAACCCCTATAACTGCTACATAAATAATCAGTTTACTGTAGGATGATTTGGTCAATCTGGCCATGGGAAAAAGTTTAGTAATAACAGTTTTGTGCAAGCTGCAGCCTAGTGTCTTTATTAAAAACCTACATCAAAGCCCATGGTTAGTCTGGTCTATTCATGCCACCGCTCTCATTTTTAACATGCTCATACACCGAAGAATCCTGATGGACTGGAGCCGTAGGAGGTAAACCAGCGGATTGAAGAAGTTTAATGTATTTCTTTCCTAATGGGACTGATGCTGTTCAAAGCTCCCATAAAAATTCAGCATGAAGAGCTTCCTAAGCTCAGGAGTTTTTTAGCTTTTATGCTCATTCAACCTTTAAGCAGATACAAAGAAATTTTTTTACTGCCTCTCTCTGAATGTATCCATCTCCTCAGGAGCAAGTGAAAGACTTGTATAGAGAACTTGATAAAATTCCCGAGATGGCTCATTAATTCCAGCCACTTCAGCAGTGACTTCCCCACCACTTGTGGCACTCAAAGAGATTATAGATTGCCTTGGTAAGAACGAATCCTGTTCATTAGCCATTTCCCTGCACTTGCATATTAACATTGTCCAGCCTTGTTAAATATAGAAACCTATTCTCTTTTAATCTTTTTTTAATAGGCATTTTTTTTCCTAGGGGTAGCCACCAAATAATTGATGAGTTATCCTACCTCCAAAAAGTTTGTGAAATTCCCCAAATGGCCTCCGGTTGCTGCTGGGGAGCTGGGGCAGGCCAGTTAGCTCTGTGGATACTGTGCTCATACCCCTGTCTTGATGGGAAATTTAGGAACTTTTGCACTGCACACTCTCTTCTCTACTTTGTGAGGACATAATTTAATCAGAACTTTTGTCTCTGTCACACCTGTGCTTATAAACAGGATCCAGTGGTGAGAATAAGAAATAATAACCACAAGTGGTGCCAAGCAGCAACCCCTTGCCCCCTCTACAGCTCAGCTCCACACAGCACCACCCAGCCAAACACCATCAACAAGTAACTCTTCAGTAACCCAAAATGAGAAAGACTTGGCAGCAGCAGCAGGTAACTTGCTACCAAAGAAATCTTTATTCTACAGGGTAAAGAGAGTTTGGTTAATTTATTTGACTTAAACAAGAGCTGGTTGAAATCTCTCAACTGAGTTTTACGGGATAAGGTTTTTCATGTTAAGAGAAATTTTGGGGCACCTTGGGGAAAGGAGGTGTATTGATGAAAATGCTGCTTTCTTGGCAACAGAAAGCTTAAAACTTTAGAGATTTCCATGAGAATGATACTTCTTGGGCTGTTAACTACATAAGGAACAGTGTTATACCTTGAAATAGGAAATGGGATTTTCCATCTTTTTTATCAGCTTCCAAGATTAATAGCTTTACAAGAATCCTTTCAGAAATCCAGTTCATGTATTTCCCTCTTGCATCTTGCGACAGCAAACTATTCAGCCAAAGTGGATACACAAAAACCTAGCAACTAATTTGAGCTAATTTAGTCATTCTGACAAGGCTGCAGGAAAAGAATTGGAGACAGAAGAATTACAGGGGAACTCTCAGATATTAAGTGGCAGCCAAAACCTCCCCCTGGTACTGGCAACACACCATAAAATGAGAGCAGTTCAAACCCATGGCTGCTGCTGAGATCCTGGTTGTTGGTGTGGCAGCATTTTTAATATTCATTATAAGGAGGGATTTCTGATGAGACCTTGGTGCTGTTTATAGCACAAGCCCAGGTACAGCTCATTTTCTGAGAATAACTTTGGCAAAAAATCAGTATCCGTTGCAGCTTCTTGACAACTTATAATTATGGTTGGAACTGCAGTTGAGTGATTTCAGACAGGAGAGCAAGTGATTTCCTAGAGTTACCCACTGAGGCAGCACCCTCCCCATCTGAACACCCGGGGAGAAGAGAGCTTTCCCGCTGCTCAAGTTCCTGCAAAGTGTGTGCATCAGGGGAAAATGCTTTTTTTTTCTCCCTTCAAGAAAAATGAGACTTTCCATTTTTCTATCCTTTACATTCTCTGGTGATGTTTTGTATGCTAGAAATACACCAAGAGACCCATCTCTTAAGCAGTGTTCCTGCACAGCCCTCCTCCAACTGAAACCTGGAGCCCCGGTGGTGCTCACTGCACATTAATTCTGCTCTGTGAGTGACCTCCAGCTGTTTTACACTGACTCGCCACACAACCCAACTATGACAGAAGTCCTTTTCCTGCCCTTTTCTGACTTTCTCCCCACTCTCAGTACCTGTGCTGGGTGCTTGGTTCACTCCAGAGACAGATCAAATGCTCTTGACAGTGGACCAGGTCCCCTGTGTTTTCAGGAGCCAGCCCCTCGTAGGACAGCACAGCTGGATTCAACATCCCTTAAATCAATGCTGATTTCAGCACCGGTAAAGCTGAACCTACCCCCAGCAAATTTTACTGCTACGTTGATGCAAGGCTGACAGAAATGAGACCAGAAATGTGATTCATCACTTTTAGAAGCCACTTCGCTGTGTTTTTCAAGAATCATGACGCTCTCTCGGCTGAATTTTACCAAGAAATTAATTATCTACTTGCTATTACATTTATCAAAACAGGTTTCCAGTGATGTAAATCATCGTCAGCTTGCTGAAGCTGGTATCACCAAGCCCACTTGCATGAGCTGGGCAAGTAGCCTATCTCCTATAAGGATGGATGGCAATATATGAATCTCGTGCAGCTGACAGACGTTTATGGAGGGTAATTATAGAGACTGCAAGGATATCAGTTACTTTGACATGTTAATGGCTTCTTTTTAATTAGATACACAGGCACAGAGGTGATTGCAAGTAATTCAGTTATTGCTCAGGTAATACGTCTTTACCAGGACAGGTCCCCAAATGTACTTCATTCTGCAACCCATCAAGCACGGGGAAGCTCTTCAAGCAAGACCAAGGCTGGGAACACCATTTGTAAAGTAAAACTGAGCCCAAATGCCTTAGTTGCTACAAACTACCCAGTTTATGGTGGTGCCAAGCCTGACTCAAGCCCACCCCTGGCTGGAAGCGAGGTGGATGTGGTACATGGCAGCCAGTGCTATGAGGCTTGGGTATATGCAGGCTGCAACAGGAAAAGGAAGAGAGATTTTTGGGGTGAAGGGGTGGCCCCTGCCGCTCCTGACTAGGGAGCATGGGGGCTGGAGGTGGCTTTGAGCAGGGCCTCTTATGTACTATTTTCAGAAAGCAATTACAAAAATAAATAGATGAAAGTGCTTTTGCTTTTGACCTCAGGTATGAATACCTCAAAGCATTACCTTGTCATTACATGGAATACGTGATCCCAACTGTGTATATTTTTAATAACCGCCTAGCATTAGCAGTACAGCCTGCTTTATCAAGCTTTCAAGGCCACTGAGGAGTCAGTTTATGAGGATCCAAGTAATGCTGCAGGTGGCAATGTGCATGAAATTATGGTACCTGTATATGGTGACACAAAGCCTTTCCATATGGGAATACTTTTAATGTTAATTCCTTATATAAAGACCTTTCTGCAAACTCATCTTATTTTTGTTTCCCATAAACAATATTCCACAGAAAATTCAATTCACTACCTAGAAAACTGGCCAGCAAAGCAGCTGCTACGTCCCAATCCAGACACCTCAGCTGTGATATCGTGCCCGAACACCTTCCTCATCCTCCATTGTCCCAGGAATCTCCTCCTCACAGCCTGCAGTGAACGTCACTGTGTAAAAGAGAGCACTGAGCTGCAAATTTGTATTTATTTCCTATTTTCCCTTGTTTCTAGGAGCAGAATACGAAGTTGGCTGGATTTCCAGAAGGGATGCTGGCTCAATTAGTTTTTCCAGTGTCCCCTAGCAATCCTGTGCCATGGAAGATCCTGGCTTCACTGGGATTTAAGGAAAGACAAAACTCTGCTCATCCCCTCCATCCACAAGAAGGGAAACCACTTTGGCAGCCCTCGCTCAGAAAGAAAATTTTCTTTCATCAAGACGTGCAATTACTACATGTGGCATTCATAAAAACAACGCCGTGTTTAGCAGTTTATAACATTAAATACTGAAAGGAATTTTCTCCGAGTTTGACAACTTTGTCCAAAAAAAAAACAAAATTAAGTTTCTTTAAGCTGCAAATAGTCTTTAACGGAAGCAGATTTAAATACAAACTAAAGTTCCCTCACACTGCGCTGTAAATCACAAGGGAAATATAATTCATTTGCAGCAGTTTTCAACAAGGAAACTTGGCAGTCTTTCAGCAAGTTTCATAATTGCTCTATTTTAAACTTCAGCTTGAAAATGCTCAAGATAGCTTTTAGTTTTATTGAAAGGTTAATTTCACACCTACAGAAAAATATCAGCTTTCCATTAGATCTAACGGAGTGTTAAATGCGAAAATTACAGTCCCTTCACATGAATGTGCAAAGTTTGTTGCATTTTTAACCCATCTCGCTTTCCCATTCTTTCCCAGCAGAGTGCAATAGGTGGGCACAGTGCCTGCCTGTGCACCGACACTGATTGCATGGACCTGTGAGTTATTTCTGGGCAAGAGCTGCAAGACACCACCAGTCGCGGTAATTCGGGTGCGAGCGATGCGGGGTGGTGGGCCTTCGCAACCCACTCATGATAAAACACCCAGTGTAGAGGGCAAATGGGGACATGTCTCTGGGACAAGTGTTGAGCAAAACCACTAATTCTTTACAGATTCATGCCTCAGAAATCACCGCTGTTGTTAAAAACAGCGTGAACGAGGGTATGCAAACAAGGGATTTGCCTTCCCATCACGTAAGGTGACTTTTCTACTGGGGAGAGACAGGTGGTTGGGTCCAGCCTGCTCCTCTGGCCCCTCTCCCATGAACAGGCACGCACAGCCTCACTCTCACTGGAGGGGTCAAAATAGGGTGCAGAATTAGGAAAAAACCAGTGAAATCTTTGTGATGAGTTGTGCACTTTGTGCAACGTCCCATCCCACCAAGGTGCACTGAGCCCATTGATCATTTAGGGTGGGGGAACGTCCCCCTGGAGCCACCCCTGAGCAGCCAGAGGAGCCTCAGGAGGACACATCTAAGAATCCAGTGCTAAATATCCTGCTGTTATTATTTTGTGACACAGCCTGAAATTCAGCCCCCCTTGCCCTAGCCCAGCATTTGAGAAAGTCCTTGTAAACATGATGCTCTCATGCTCTGCATTTTGCAATCTCCACTTCCCCAAAAAACAGCGCTTCTCCCACTGCTTCTCAGCAATTAAACGCAGACAGCACTCGTAGCAGTAGTTTCAGTCACCCTTGATGGATACAGACACTTCGTGGCTCCCAAAATCATCAGTCCTCCGAGCAACAAGTGCATGTGCGAGCCCAAGCATGTGCACTGCTGGAGAGGGCGGAGGACAGGCTATAGAAATAGAGGAGAGAGTTCATGCAGCCGTATGTGCAAGCAATGCCATTAGGAAAAAACATAGCTTTTGCCTTCAAGAAAACTATGATCCAGTCACTACTTTATGGGGGGGGGAAGGAAAGCCACACTGAATTTCATTTAGGTATTTTAAGTTCAGTCTCACCAGAAACTATCTGTGGAGGGAGGAGTGATAGAGAGGAGGTTAATTAATCCCAATGAATCCCCATAGCGTGGCTCTGTGCAAGGCATATTTATGGTTGCATGGTGCTCTGTGGGTGCAAAACGTGGCCCTGTCATTGCAGGGGCTCCTGCCTGAGGAAGGCGCTGCTTGGGACAGCAGGGTCCTCCCTGGGGTTCAGGGGACACACAGAGGTGCCATCTCCCCAATCCCACTGAGCACGATGCAGGGCATGGTCACTGGCACACCAGAGAGCCAAGCCACAGCTTGGCTGTGCTTACAGCACACGTGGGGGCTGCCACATCCCAGCTTTCCTGGGAACAAATTAATCACTGCTTGCAGACAGAGGATTAATGCAACAGAAGAAAAAGGTTTATCGATCGTGAGTTACATCCCCTGCACATGTCAGGGGATGTGCAGTGGGAGGGCAGCACAGCCCAGATGTGAGCCTCAAAGCACCTTCTCCTCCAAAGCACAAGGTTTCCATCTCATTCAGGAAGAGCGATTTCGGTAATCGGTGGCAATTTTTATTGCAATCTTTAGATTCCCAAGAAAAAACTGGGGGGCCTCTTTTGCTCCAGAGCACTGGCCCCAAAGCCAGTCCAGGATTCCCTGTGATAGCAAAGCAGACCTCATGCGTGGCAGAGACAGCCAGGTCTGCAAATATCTTGGTCTGGACTCCTCACCATGCAGTGAGATTTGGAAAACAGCTTAGAAAAGCAGTCTTCAACCAGGTGTGGAGGCTGGGAGCAGCCAGTGCTGAAGCAGGGTGCTAAGCCAGTGCTAAGCTGTGCTCCGGGTGAGGTGGCACCTTGCCTTTTCAAGGTTGGTGTGTCCAAAAAGTGAGACACAGGCCTGGTAAGGAACTGCCAGAGAAGATATCAGGAAAATAACTGGCTTTTCTTTAGCTGCTTGCTTTCTTTTTGAATTCAGTGTCTAGTTTCTCCCCACAATTATGAAAAAAAATAACTTGAATGTCTCAGATTCTCTTGTCTAGGAACAGCAGGAAAACACGGTAGTTTATGAAAGAAGCTGCTGTCTTGTTAAAAATAAGCTTCCTTTTAACATTTGCAAGTTATCAGTATTGCGAGGAGCCTGGCAGCGGGTGAGCCATCCTGCAGGAGATGGATGGGCAATTGCAGAACAAAGGCTTGTGTGACTTGGCTGAGTTAGTGGAAATATGGAAAAAAGAAGAAATTCAGTCATCAGTAAGAGCACCTCCAGGCTTCCCTCTGAATGTCCCAGGTGAGCACCTTCCCTCACCCAAAAGCAGACAACCTTTGTGCTGTTCTCTGCCATTCAGTCTCTGGCCTTCAGA
>NW_010192825.1:0-7616 GCF_000695765.1 Mesitornis unicolor | reverse complement strand
CTTCCGATCTTCCCCATGTAAATCATCACACTTCCCCTTTTTACGATATTCTAATTAAGAAAACTGTGATAACAGTAACTAATTATGTCCATAACACATTTTGAAGTGCTCTCTCTGCCTGTCAACACTCAGAATGGGAGTCTAAACTTTGGCAAGGGTCCCGGAGCCAAAAAAGGGGCTGGAGCAAGATGCCACTAACCTCCTGTCATTAATCTTAGATAAAGAAGTTCCTATGAACAACCAATGATTCGTTTGCCATCAGTCTCTGGGATCCTTGTACAGCTTTTCTGATACAGCTCAGTTCTTCACTCTTCTAATCACTCGCTCTCAAGCATTCAGTCGCTGTCATTTTACTATCCCATTTTCCTGAATAAATGATATATACTAGGATGGACTACAAACGGTACTTCATCTTTTAGGATATGCTGAACACCACCAGTCCTTTTAAAAAAATCAACAAACTGGTCAGCACGATTGAAAAGCTTCCCCAAATACACACCAAACTCTCAAGTTTTGTCCCCTGGTTGTTTCAGCTGCAGCATCTTTCTCCCAGCAAGTCCAGAGCTCCAGGGGAGGTCAAGACACAGATTTTCAAGGTGGGGGAACTCAATTGCCTTTTAGCATCATGAGACAGCAAAGCTCTGCAGCCCATTTAATAGACTGAGAAAACACATGTATCTAAATTTGAGAAGCTGCAGCAATTAGCAGACTCTCACATCTGCCTGGCTGGGACGTTACCAGAGAGGAGGCACCTGGAGCTGTTGTCATTACTGCAAGGCTCCTCCAACTCCAGTTCCTCCATCTCCTCTTCCAGCAGCGCACGCCCACCCTGAAGCTGTAACTCCCTGCCCCAGTCCTAACTGAGACATCTCTCCTCTGCTTCCCACCACCTCGCCTCCCCCACCATAAAGCACTGCTGCCAGTTGCCCTGCAGGCATCTCTGATTGCCTCCATAGGGGACTGTTGTGTTTAAAATGGAGAACAGAATCCTGACTCTCAAATTGGGGATTCAAGTTCTTCTATAGCATCGTTGGCCAATGTGTTTATACCATTTCCCCCCCGGTTTAATTCCTAAGCAAAATCATCTGACACACTGGATTTCATATTGCAAAAAGAGATGTAAACCGTTTGAACGCCACAGCCCTGGGCTGTACCTGCAACGTCAAAGGAAACCCGTCATGACAAGTAACAGGTGAAAGCTGCAGGTACCTGGCTGCCGAGATGGCAGGGAGTGCCTATCTAGGGAGTTTTAATACTTTAGCCATGTCAGGCCTGTGAGTTACAGCTTTTTGCAGTGAGTAAATTGATTATGTAGATTCATGTGGTCTACAGAGTACGTGCTGTGCAGAAAAGGTGGCATAAATATATGTTACAGTGCCAACAGCTTGTTTTATTTCAGTGCCTGACAGGTTACAACTGACATTGAAGCGGATAGTGATGAGCAGCCACTTTGCAAGCCCTCTCTGTAAAAGGCAATTTTATTTGACAGCGGTACTGATGGGACAAACCTCAACAAGTTTTCAGCTAAATTGTTGTGATAGAGACTTGAGCAGCTCTGCAATGCGGTTGCAGACAGTATCTGGTAACGTGCTCTGTGCTCTCCTGAGCTTGCTGCAATTAGAGATGAGTTATCAGTCATTTCTTTTGGATGAACTTGTACCATCTCCGTGTAACACAGTAGAGTTCTGCTTGCCGTTTAGAAAGCCAAAAGTATTAAAAGATAACGAACCTATTAACAGTGCTAATTTCACTTATAGTATCAGGGTTAAAAAACCCTAAAGCTATTGCCAAGCCCACGGGTGCAATCCAACGTCTGAGGAACAGCGAGTGTGATCCAGATTACAGCAAAGAGCAGCACCTGGGTTGCATTTTTAACCCATCTAATGACACCCCACATACTCTTTTATAACACGCTTTCAGAAGAAATGAAACCCCATCCTTCTGTGAGACATGACGCACCACAAAGAGTTGCAGACCCAGACCCCAAACAGCCAGGTTGGATTTCAGGGGTGTTGTAGCCAAGCCACCAGCACCGTGTGTGGACTGGACTGATCCAGGCATCTCCACCAGCCCGCTATGCCAAATATTGCTTTGAGCCCACACACTGCACTCTCTGCCCACGGGCTGTAGCATTTGCTTGGGAAGTGGAGACAGCACCAGGATGCAGACTGACCAATGCAAACTTGCAAAGCAGCAGTGAAAAAAAATGAAAAATTTAAATTAAAAAACCTTAAGTTTCAATGGAAATGTATTTAATGATTAAAGGAAGCCAAAGAAAAAATTTCTTTCCCTTTTAAAAAAAACAGTCAGAACATTTTCATTTCACAGCCAGAAAGTATCATGTTCTAGTGCTCTCTTCTTTTTACCGACAAACTAGAATTTTGCAGAATGAAACAACTCTGGGAGGTATAACTTAGGGGAAAATAAAAATTTCTGATGTGAAGCCATTTCTGAGAGTTTTAGCCATACAATGGGATGCAACACAGCATCTGCTCCTTTGGCAAACTATAACCTCACATTTGTTTTGGAACATCAACAGCTTTATTCACTATTAAGGATTATTCACATGCCAAGGAGAGATTGGCATTTCTGAGAGATGCTCACAAAATTTCCATGAGTTTTAGCACATGCCTCCTTATTCAAAGTTTACACCAGAAATATGGCATCCACAATCCTCTTGTCCTTAAAAATATTTCTCTTATTTATCAGCGCATGGTTTAGATCAAAACCAGAAGGCAGGAACAATTCCAGTCTGATGGATACACATCCAGAAGTGATGAGTTGTTGATAATTTAGATTAAAAAAAAAGAGCGAAAGTGCTTTGTAAATTAACTGCTTATTGAGAAGGAGATCTAATTTGCAGCTCATCACCTGATGCTGTCAGCTCCACATCGATTGCTGCTATCACCTTATTGATGGATGGCATTTCTAGAGCCCACGGGTGCTGCTGTAATGATCCCACTCCTTGCCTGAGGCCAAGACATGCACACACTGGAGGCTCTGCCTCAGATAAAACCAGACTGACCCTGGTCTACAATGGACTGCTCAGGAAATATGGATATTTCTTAACGCAGATGCCCTCCAACTCTTCCATCATACCCAAAGGAAAGCCCAGCTCCTCTGTACATGAGCCTCTGGCTGCCATGTGAAGCCTGGCCAGAAACCCAGCAGAGTGGAAGATGTAACTCTTTCCAAGATGAAAAGCAGCTGAGCTCCACAAAAGCCAGAGCTGACTCAGAACAAGGTGATGAGAGACCCTCCACAAGCAAAGCACGGGGCTGACCCCTTCCACACAGGGTCCTGGAAGGTCTCATCTGTAATAACCCCATCCCAAGAATCCCTTTTAAGTCATGACTTCACAGATCTTTTTAAACCCCGTATTTGAATATTTTCATGCATATAAAGGTCTGCTTCACCACCCTTTTAGGCTAAGCCAGTTGACTGATAACCTCCACCTATAAAATCTACCTTCTGGCTGCAGCAAGCATTAAAGACATGAACAGAACCAAGGCAGCACAGGGCTTTGTCCGCATAACTTGATCCAAAAGCCTGTGTTTGTAGCTCTAAATGCTTGTACATCTAGCTCTGATTTACCCTTGGAAGGAGCTTATTTGGGAACAAACGCAGGGCTTGTGGCCTGCTCCCCACACCCATTCCCGTGGCTGCTGCAGTGCATCTCAAGCATCTATTGAGTGGCTGTGGCTCCCAGCTCAGCAAATCACACCAGCTTGCATCGGCTGTGCTTTAATGTGCTCATCTGTGCACTGTGGCGGCTCAGCAGCTGCTTTACAGTTGATTGAGATGTCTCTGCCTTTGGCAGAGTGAAAAAGAAACCCTACAAAGCCTCTTTTTTTGAGTTACAGCCCAAGCACATGCGCATAGCAGGCTCTAAGATAATTCACTTCATGAAGCCTCCTGCCCCTGCACACACGTAGCCATATTAAGTGTATCCCTCTACTTACAAAGATGCTCCTTTTGCATCCTCCCAGGATGTACTTTTTGGCAGGTGACACCATTTATTGAGTATAGCATACTCGCTTTCATTGGGTCAGGCACAGAAGCTGGTATTTATAGGCTTTCACGGACCTTGGATACCCAAAATATCTTCCTGTTACTATAGACAGCACCAAAGTAATTTCCAATGTGGAAAAGAGCCAGCTTTAGTGTGGCTGCTTCCTCGCATGCGCTTTGAGTCTGTGTTCAGCCTTGCAGAGGGAGCTGCCAAGAGCTGATCCCAAGCCATGCTTTAGGAAAGGTGGTGTGTGTACTGTGAAGCCTCCAGAGGTGCTGTGTTGATGACCATCTGCTGACTCTGCTTACCAATCAGTTACATAGAGCTGTGTGTATAGGGGGAGGCCTCCTTTATGGAGCAGTGCTGTATTTGCACACACGCTTTACTTGGAGGTTTACTCCAGTATAGCAATACAGACAAGCTGCAAGACTCAACAGTGGTGCTCCCAAGTAAAGACGTCCTATTGCAAATCCTCTCCCAAAGTAACTCCAGTTTTTGCCTGGGGAGCCTGAGACCCTATAAACCCAGATATCATGTCTAATGTTACAAGGTGCTTTCTGCATTTTCTATCAGTTGTCTTAAAATGAGTTGTCTGATGATACAATACTGCAAAGCCTGGGTTATTCACATTTATATTAGGAATCATTTGCTCTTCAGAAGCAGCTGTGTTACAGAGACAAGCGAAAAAAATGTCATATATAAGGCGGAGGATAGAATCTATTGTGCGTGAGAAACAGATTTCTGCAATGATATGCCTGGGTAAAGGTTATTTAATTTAGTGAGATATGTTGTACTCAAGTGTTTAAATTAGAAACCTGCTCTGAGCCAAGGATCTTTGATTAGACAAAGAGGAGAACAGTAATCACTTGGAGCACGGCACACAAGGGGCGAGCAGCCACTCAGAATCCCTAATTTGTAACTTTGCACTGCAAAGCCCACACACCTTAATGGTTTAGATATTCTGCTTTATGCCAAATGACTAAACGCTGCTTGCGTGAGCAGACAGCCACTCGCGGTCAGGTCATTTATCTTTCAAGATAGTGACAGAGCAATCTCGTCCTCTCAGGTTGGTGGTCTCTCTCTAGGCACAGGCATCTCAGGGTGGCTCCATTTCAATATGCATCACTTGAGACCCTGCTGTGGGCAAGTTCAAGCAGACAGCAAAGTTGTAAAGTTGCTTCTCAGTATGCAAAACCACGATTGTTATTATATACTGGGAAAGTACCAACACGTCACCGTGCACTGTGACCACAGGAGAGCTCCTTCTAGAAACACAAGAGGTTCCTTTATCACAGCAACACATCTCTATTTATACAGGTTATACATGGAAAGCCTGGCCCAATGAGCTACCTATTCAAATACATCAGGACCAAGGCAGCATCTCCCCTCCAAGCACCTAACCTGGCAACATCCAAGCCCAGTAAAAGGAGAATGGGGCTTCCTGAATTATCTTCAAATCTAGATCTTTCCCTGCGGTTGAAATGCAGATGTAGAAGCTGGGAGCTGCTTTCCTCAAGCTCCAGCACCAGGCCCTCACTGTGTTTCTAGGGCCTTTTTTAGCTACACCTTTAATAAAATGCACTGCAAAGACAGTATTGCACTGAGGTAGAGACACACGAAGACACCCCCACATTATCTTCAGGAAAGAAAGACCCCTGCAGCAAGCCAGGGACCCCCACTGGGGTCTCAGACAGTATAGGCTGGTAGGACGTAGCCCTGTCCTGTGTATTTGAGAGCAGATTCCCATCAGCCTGCTCCTGTCTCACAAAGGTGATGACTTACAGCCCTATCACACAGGGAGAAGTAAAAAGCCTCAAGCATCTTCCTCCAAGGCAAGCACAGATACTGCTGTTAACTTTATGGCAATTTTTAGTGGCCTCAGCATGCACCATGCTCAGCAGCACAATTGAAATCTGTTGTGTCTGGGATCAGCAGATAGATCTTTGCCTGCTGTCTTTGCTGGTACATTAGCATGTCTTACATTAATTCATCAAATTAAAAGCCCTGCAGTGAAGCAGGGAAAACTTGTTGAAAAAAAAAAAAAGCTTGTTAAATATTCCATGCAATTTTGTTTTCAATACTTTGACCAACAGTGGGACTACTTAATGTAAGATTTATGTCCCCAGTGGTAGGTGTCAGGGTGGTTTTGTGCACCATTAATGCAAGTAAACGCCTATAAGCAGAGCACTGGGAGCTGGGGTTTGACCGGGCTAGCACACATCTAATGAGTGGCATTGTGCTGTACATCTCTGTGTGCGCTAACTCCAGTTACCCCAGTACAGGCACCACTCATCACCAGTCTGTCTCCTAGAGCCCCACCAGCAGCATGGCATTTCCAGGAAGGTCTTGTCCCAGTTACCCCATAGCGCAGGTTTGGGGGTTTAGCTGCCTGGGTATTTGTTGGTTGCTCCTTAGAGTCAGTTCACTTACCACAGAGGAGGATTTAGGGCTGTGCCCATGCTTGAAGCCAGGTTCACACAGAACATCTCCAGCACTTCTGTTGTTGCAAATAATATAAACCCTTTGTATTTTTTGCCTTGCATTTCTAGACAGGCTCCCAAGTCCCAGCCTTCCTTCTGTCCCCAAGGAACCATTAACTAATGAATAATTGAGAGACCTGCTTTTGGAGCAGTGTCTCAGAGCTCACTTGAGCACATATCACATGGGATGCAGCATTTGGCTCCCACCACACACACCTGTGAAAGGGAGTCTCTCGAGGAAGAGCCTATGTCTTTTCTGCAGTAATTACCTTCAGTGAGATGCAGTTACAACACAGCAGTGTGTTACAGACAAAATACCAAACCAGCAAGTCTCTGCTATTGTCATGACCCACCTTCTTCCAGGAAAAACCCAAGCCTTCACGAAATATTTGTCACCTTTTGGAGTCTAACTAGCAGGAAAAGAGAGAAGAAAAATAGTAAGCTATTGTAATGACTGGCTTTGTACTCTTTACACTCTTACTGCAAGTAAACTAGTGCTCAGCTTGCAGATAGAAAAATAAAAAGTATATTTTGAAGATCTGCCGCTGAAAATGCTAGCCACAACTGCCTGTGGTGGAGTGACAACCCCTCTCTCATTAACATCAATACCAGGGACATGAGAAACAGCAAAAGTGATATTGAGTTTTAAGAGAGCGCCTTGGGATAGGGGTATGAGGACCTGACAGCTTCAGTACCTGTCAAACGGGGGAAGCACTGTCAGGGACAGCATCAGCAGCAGGGAGGGACCAGGATGACTCCTGGCAGAGGAAGGCACGGTCACACCAGCACCAAGAGGAGCGGTGACCAGCAAAGTGATTGCCTACTCCATTTAGCAGCATTTTAATGCCAAAGGGCTTTTGACAAATCCTCTCTCCGAGGCATTTAAAGCTGCTAGGATGCCATGGGATGAGAGGGAGGATCCTTTAATGCATTAATAATTGGAGGACTAAAAAAAGTCAAAACCCACAAGGATCGGAATAAATTCCAGTTTTGCCACAGAGGAGGGATGTACCCAGGGGTCTGTACTGCTCACTGTAATCATAAATGGCCTAAAAAGTCCTTTAGAAACAAGACAAAGTTTGCAGGCAAGATAGGTCAGGAGAGTGAAAACTAGAGGAGATTTT
>NW_010192824.1:0-9946 GCF_000695765.1 Mesitornis unicolor | reverse complement strand
TAAAAGCTTACATTGTCTTTGATAAGAGGAGAAACAGCTTTCAAGAACACCAGACCACTGTACTGTGTAAATGTGCCTAATATCTTTTTACCTGATCAGATATAGTAAATGATGAGTTCTGGTCTCAGAACTGTTACCTCCAGCCCAGCAAATTCGTGTTCTTCAGGAAGCTATTCCCTGTAGATCTTGATTAGAAAAAAATGCGTGCCCCATCTCTTATCAATGCCTCTGTTATCACACCAGCCCTGTATTTCTTTACAGCACTGTATTAGATTCATAAATCTCATTCTACATAGAATAACTTCATGGTACTACTATCTATGTAAAACTATGGTTGTACCATGTAAAGATAATCAAAAGTAAAGTGAATTACAAGAGAAAAACCTGCTGTCACAGTTAAGCCGGTTAACACATCACTTGTTAATGATGAGCCTTAGTCCTGAGACCATGTAAATTCAGTGCAAAGCTCATGGTTTATTGCTAGCAATGGCAGTGTTGTATTGCAGGGCTACAAGGTAAAAACCCTCCTGGTTCCTTTGAGAATTTGTATTGCATTTGCCACCTTTCCTTCCTGAGGCCCCAAAGTCACTTTAAAAGATTGCTCACATGCCCCTGACAGTACATATATAAATCCATTTAGAATTCGTACGTGAATATGGGCTGGATTTGGTCATTTATTATTGTCTATTTAAATGCACTGGTAAGTTTATAATCAGGTACAGTATGCTAGTTTACCTCTTTCTTAGCTGGCTGGTACCAGCCCCAGAGCTATGTAGTTCCTTTAGTGCATCATGGATTCAAGCTTACAAACACAGATGAGAAGCAAGGTATATTCTTTCATGTTTAGTATGCTCATGTAGTTAAATGTCTCATCCCATAATGCACAGAAAGTGGAAGTGGGAATGAGCTGCTTGAGAGAGATATAGAGACATTACCTGAGTGGGTATGGATGGTGTTAAAAAAAGCCAAAGCTCAGTTGGAGATTAAACTACTAAGAATCCGGGAGGACAAGAAAGTTTTCTCTAATTCTATTGGTAGCAAAAGTAAAGAGAAGGAAAGTTAGAGCCCTCTGCTTAATGGGGCAGTGGGTGCAATGCAAAGTAAATTGCTTTTTATGCCTCAGTTTATGCTCAGGTGCCTTCCTGTTCCTTGAGCCTAGTAGCAGACAAAGCCTGGGAATAGAGCATTTTCACAGTACAGAAAGATACTGTTAGGAGCATATAAGTATATCAGACATATATAGGTTGGGACCAGAATAAAACATTACAAAGGGTGCTGAGGATCCTGGTCAATGTCATTTTGAGGTCACTATCATCTTTGAAAAGTCATGATAAGTTGATGAGGTCCTCAACTAGAAAAACTTAAATGTCAATCCCATCTTCAAGAACTGAACCCTCTTCACTGTGAGAGTGCCAGAGCATGGCCCAGGCTGCCCAGAGAGGTTGTGGAGTCTCCTTGTGTGGAGACACCCAAAGCCCTGGCCGTGTTCCTGTGTGACTGCTCTGGTGATCCTGCTGTGGCAGGGGTTGCACTGGGGGAGCTTTCCAGGTCCCTTCCAACTCCAAGTATTCTGTGTTTCTCTGAAGTGTATTCAGTTGCCAGCTTCTCCACTTGGGATGGGTCAATCCTTGTTACATGTGCAAATTGGAGGATGAAATCATAGTTGGCAGCTCCATAGAAAAAAATTGGGAGTTTTTGTTGATGGCAAGTTGAAAATGAGTCAACAGTGTGCCCTGACAGCCAGAAGAGCCAACCATGTCCTGGGGTGCATCAAGCACAGCATAGTTAGCCATTTGAGAGAGGTGACTGTCCCACTCTACACTGCACTGGTGTGGCCGCACCTCAAGCACTGTGTGCAGTTTGGGGCACTTCAGTATAAGAAGGTGTAACAAAAAGAGACTGGACTGCAGAGTTCAAACTAGGCAATTCATTTGAACATGTGCAGATCCAGTACGTCACTATTGCAGGGTCTATGGATACAATGGAGAATGCTCTACCGCCGTTTTAAAAGCAAGACTGCACTATGACAACCACAGGAGATTCACAAAATGCACTGTTGCAACTACAACAGTCACAAGACGCACTGTTACAGCCCACAGACAATTCATGACAGCACGCAGAGCACTCACAAAACTCACTGCTACTGCCCATAAACAACTCATAACGACTCCCAGGCTACTCACAACATTCACTATTACAGTTCCCAGGTGATTCACAGAACACACTGTCAAAATTCACAGACAATTCAGATACCACATTGATGTGAGTCAATCACCTGCAGCTACAAACTTAAAACCTGCCAAATATTCACTTACCCGTCCAGGTCAGGGCTCCCACATAAGTTACCTTGGCCGGCATCCTGACCAAGGGGGAAGGTTCTCATCACACCATGGCTGGAGAAGTAACTCCCCATTTCTAGCATGAATCTTAGAGTTTTTATTCCCTGATCTCAGTGACAGCAGGCAGCAGTGTGCCTGAGTGGATTAGCAGTGTTTCCCCTTATCTTGAGTTATTCATGGGTGATGTTCCCTTCTGTATGCTCGATCTCTTGCATATCTTTGTATTGTCATGGTCCCTTGGAGCCAGACAGAAGTCCTGTGTGACCTAGTCTAGGTGATCTTGCTCTGGCAGGGGGGTTGGACTGGATCTTTCAAGGTCCCTTTCAACTCTGAAAATTCTGTGATTCTGTGATTCCTCCAGCTTATCTTTGTCTTACTTTTAGGCAACTGAGTAGTGGTTTGATTGGGACTCAGAGCATACTATTTGTTGGGGCATGTCAAGGGTGAACTCAGGTTTAGTTCTTTAAATGATGCAGTACTACCCTGTTTAGTTTTGTGCTCACCAAACAACTCAGGGCTGAGCTATGGACACAGCTCCCCATGGGTCGTCTCTGCAGAGACAGGACCTCAAGGCAACCCAAGGCTGACTTGCTCCTGCAATCCCCCATGTGTCACCCGGTGAACTGGGCATTACTGAAACGTGTTTAGTCTATGAGCCAGATTGATCCTTACAGAGGGACATCAGACTGTTAGAGTCTGTCCAGAGAAGGGTGAGCAAGATAGTGAAAAGTCTCGAGGACAAGACTTACAAAGGAACAGCTGAGGTCACTTGGCTTGTTGAGCCTGGAGAAGAGAAAGTGGAGGAGTAACCTCATTGCACTCTTCAGCTTCCTGAAGTTGGGCAGCAGAGGAGGAGGTGCTGATCTCTCTCTGGTGGCAAGAGCCAGAACATGAGGAAATGTGCCAGGGGAAGTTCAGCCTGGGCATTAGGAAAAGGTTTTTCACTCTCAGTTGTTGATCAGTGGAACAGGCTTCCCAGGGAAGTCGTCACAGCACCAAGCCTGTCTGAGTTCAAGGAGCACGTGGATGATGCTTTCAGTCATATGGTTTAATTTTAGGTAGTCCTGCAAGGAGCAGGGGGTTGAACTCAGTGATCTTTATGGGTCCCTTTCAATTTGAGATATTCTAAGATTCTATAAAGAAAAAAAAACCCAGAATGGTTGAGGTTGGAAAGGGACCTCTGGAAGTCATCTTGTCCAAACAGGGTCACCTAGAGCAGATTGCCTTGGGCCATGTCAAATAGCTTTTGAATATCTCCAAGGATGGAGACTCCACCATCTCTGTGGGCATCCTCTCCTAGTGCTTGGTCACCTTTGCAGTAAAAAAATGTTTGCAGTAAAGAAATGTTTCCTAATATTCACGTGCAACCTCTGTTTGTGCCCGTTTGTGGCCACAATTCAACTCACCGATAACTCGGGCACAGAATTCGTAATTAAAAGATATAACTTGTAAAAACACATGCTTTGATAAAAAATGCGTAAGGTCATTTTTAAAAATAAACAGTACAAGAATAAACGATTTAATCAAATTATTTTCCCTCTTATGTTGTATAGTTTCTCTGTTTTTCCCTTTGTTCCTTGAACCTACTGAACTTACTCCTGATAGAAGAAAACCGTGCTTAATTGGACACAAAAATCCTGAGTTCTCCAAGTATTACATTTCTGAATTATTCAGCCCTCACTCACTACGAAGCGATAATTAGGCATTAAAAGCTAAGTGGATTACTGTGGAGATCTCTCCTGACATGCATTTAACACTTAATCAGATCTTAATACCATAAATTATGCATTTCTCAGCAGTATTCAGATTCTAATAAATTTTATAATAGTCTGGAGTTACTAGGTTTTCTTGACCTCATTGTGGCAGGGAATAGTTGTAAAGTTCTCTTACAGGATACAGCCATTTTAAGGATTATAGATTGATGGCAAAGTAATTCTTTAAGCCAGTTTTGTTGTACTAATATTTATTCATAAGGGTGGCTTGGACAGGATGATTCCGCCCTTATGAATAAATATGAAAAAATGCATCCAAAATACAGAGTGAGTTGAAGTTTATTGCCAGTTTTTTCCCCTCAATTTTTCCTTCCAGACCTCATTAAGAATACAATGAAAAACCTCCCCATCTGTATTTCCTAGGAGATAACTACCTAGGAGGTAGCAATACTTTCAGTTGATTTCGCAATTAAAATATCTATTTCTTTTTAACCATGTCTTTTTGCCAAGCAAAATTACACAAAGTTACAGTTTATAACCCTTTTCCTGGCTCGTAGCACAGCTTTCTCAAAGTATTAATTATGACAGTGTCATACAGATACATACAATTCCCACTAGTGTCAATACAAAGTGAGCAAATTAGAGCCTTGTAAATGTAAGGTCATGTTGTCCATGCTTGGCCGTGTACTATTAGATATTGTATTACAATAATAAACAGCAAGAAGTATCTCATTTCCTCTTTTCTCTATTTTTTTTTAAATTACAGTAATAATATACTTTAAAAAATATTTATAACCCAGTAAGCTTTATAACATGCAGTCAAATATACTCTTGAAAAATTTATATATGTTAACACTGGGCTATTTTTGACTGAGGAGCAAAGGGACAAAATACACATCAAAAGTCTGTATAGCATGATGGTCAAGTTCTGTAAATACATGAGATTGTACTTAGGGTTCAGCACTTGTTGGCCCAAGATAGAGAGTTCTGGACGAAAAATCACAGCATTAAGGTTTTAATAAGTATATTCTTTAGCTTGGAGAAGAGGAGCCTGAGGGGTGCCCTCATTCCTGGGGATCCATTGGGAAAGGGCAGTGTCAGGAGGAAGGGGCCAGGCTCTGCTCTGGGATGGCCAATGCCAGGACAAGGGGCAATGGTCCCAAGCTGGAGCACAGGAGGTTCAAGCTGAAGCTGAGGCCAAAGTTTGTGAGTGTGAGGGTTCTGGAGCATGGCCCAGGCTGCCCAGAGAGGTTGTGGAGTCTCCTTGTGTGGAGACACCCAAAGGCCTGGCCGTGTTCCTGTGTGACTGCTCTGGTGATCCTGCTGTGGCAGGGGTTGCACTGGGGGAGCTTTCCAGGTCCCTTCCAACTCCTGACATCCTGGGATTCTGTGATTCTGTGATTCCTGTTCACATTTGTAGACGTTCATAAAACCCAACCTTTAGGTCTCAGTTTGACACTCCATTCCAGCATATTAACCAATGAAATGTATGCTTCTCAAAGTTTATGGGTTTCTTATTAGGAGTGGACATAGTGAATGAAACTGGCAGAAATGCTCTGATGAAACAGAGACATAGCAATTTCTTACCAAGTTTTGTACTACTCGTTCATGTTCTCCTGCTCTCATGTTCTCATGTTCTCTCTGGCTTTAGATCAAAAGGAATTATTTTTTTAAAACAAAAATTTAAAAACAATTCCATTATTTGAAGTGATTTCTTTTTCCATACAAAGAATTTCAAATCACAGAATCCCAGAAGATGAGGAGTTGAAAGGGCCCTGGAAAGCTCCCCCAGTGCAACCCCTGCCTAAGAAGGATCACCAGGGCAGTCACACAGGAACACGGCCAGGCCTTGGGGTTTCTCCACACAAGGAGACTCCACAACCTGCTAATAGATACTAACTTTTGACACAACATCTTACAGAACATACTGTCTGATTTAAGAAATGATCCTAGTTTGTATATCTTTCCCAAACATTTTTCTCCTGTACAGCTCTTTTGTTTTTTCTGCTTAAGCCACTGGGTGACCTAACATTTATTACAAACAAGTTGGTGGTTAAAACATCAGTGATCTACACTTATTTTCTTTTCTGAAGTTTTTCTCTTCAAAACTTTTAGAAACTCATTCACTTCTAGTTTTCTTGGCAGTAAAAAATGTTTCGCTTTTCCTTTCTCTATTCTTTACCTTTTCTAAAATTGAAAAGAAAATAATTAGAGAACTCCTGCTGTAGAATGGTAAATTAAAAATAAAAGAGCATGGAAAAAAATGAACAAGAGCAAACCAATAACAAGGAAAAAAAATCTCAAGAACCTTTAGGTAGAATTCATTATATTGTTTTCAGTACCTAAACCTTAATGTGTTTTCATTTTTGAGCAAGTAATTGTTCAGTAGAATGTCACTAAGAGTTGTCTCAGACAAAGGTGGAGCAGCTTTTTCCTAGACAAAATGGAGCCCAGAAAATACATAATGAAATATATACATAACAGAATCAAAACTCCTGAGCAGAGATCGAGGTCATCTCATCTAACAGTAAAAAGTAGAAGGAAATTCAAAGGTATTACCTCCATTTCAGATAATTATTTCCAGAGAAAATCCTCCTTCTTCAGCTCCATATCCCCGTTTGGATCCCATCTAAAGTTGTTTATTAATGCTGAAAGAGTTACTTTTGAACTTTCTTTAAGACCCTGAGATTTATTTTTTTTTAATATATAAATGGAGAGAAAAGAGTCTGGAAAGTTACATAAAGTCTTTAAATTTTAATGAAAATTCCAGAAAGATTATTTAAAAAGCAACAGTTATTTTACTAATATTACTAATATAATTCATGAGGGGTTTTTTTTTAAGAACATTCTATCAATTATTAACCTTTTTAGGATTTCTTTTTCTACCTTAGGAGAATTCTGCGACATGCAAATTGATAACTGTGCTTCTAATTCATGTGAAAACGGAGCAACGTGTGTTTCCTACGAAGAGAATTTTAAGTGCATTTGCCCTTTAGGTGAGTAATTGGAATTTCAATATATTTTCCAAAGAGAACAAAGCAAATGCCATCCGAATGTTTAAGTTTAAGAATTAGCAACATAAAACTAGCAATACATCTGAATGTATGCAATGAACTTTTTAATGAAGAATCCCACTTTTTCCCTTTGTTTAGGAAAGAGAACTGCCAAATTACTCTAGCAGGGTGGTGTTAACTGCTAACACCCTGAACAGGCATCATGTCAATATTCTGAATGAACTGTGATGAAACGTTCTCTTTGTGGTGCAGGTTTTAAAGGTGAAAGATGTGAACTGGATATTGACGCCTGCCTATTCTACAATGCAAGCTGTGCCCCAGGAGCACTGTGTGTGGATAAATCTCATGGATTTAATTACACGTGTTTATCACCATGTCCTGGAGACACAGAGGTAGGATAAAGTGATCTATTCCCTCCAGTGTTTTTGGGAAATCAAACAAGTTATTCTAAGAGCATTGAGTTGGTGAAGCCTCGTTTCCCACGGGTTTCGTAAGCACAGTACTCGTTCTTGATTTATTCTCATGCTAACCTTCCTCTTTCCTGTGTAACATGTACATCCAAAAGTCCATGTTGTGAGTATTCTGGTTGTTGTCTGACAAACAGTCTAACATCCGAGTTCTGCCTTTATTGCTCTTTATAGATTCACTCACTTGTGTCTCCTGTCCCCTACTTGCTGCTGCTATGTTGTGAAAATTGTAGGAATTTAGGGCAAAATTTCCTTGAAAAGTTGAATACATTTCAAAGTTACTAGAGAGAAGGCTGATCAATGCATAGAAAAGGATGACAAAAGCTTTAAAAATAAAGACCATAGTCAACCAAACAAAAGAAAACTGAAGCAAGACTAAACATGCTGCAATGGGAGCTGAAAATGCAGTTAGAAAAATAATCAAAATTCTCCTTGCAATTTACTTTTAAATGCTCACAGAATATAGTAATGAATTTGATTTTAGAATCATAGAATCCCAGCATGGTTTGGGTTGACAGGGACCTTAAAGCTCATCCAGTCCAACCCCTGCCTTGGGCAGGGACACCTCCACCAGCCCAGGCTGCTCCAAGCCCCGGCCAACCTGGCCTTGGGCACTGCCAGGGAGGGGGCACCCACAGCTTCCCTGGGCAACCTGGGCCAGGGCCTCACCACCTCACAGGGAAGGATTTCTTCCTCATATCCAGTCTAAATCTGCCCTCTTCCAGTTTAAAACCATTCCCCTTGTTCTATCACTACCTGCCCTTGTAAAAAGTCCCTTCCCAGCTTTCCTGTAGGACCCCTTCAGGTCCTGGAAGGTCACTATAAAGTCCCCCCAGAGCTTTCTCTTCTCCAGGCTGTAGAGCCCCAACTCTCTCAGTACCCTTTGGTATCTTATTCTCCAGCCCCTGAACATCTCTGTGGCCTCCTGTGAACCTGCTCCAGCAGCTCGATAATTTTTGTACATTCAAAATATTCTAGAAATTTTTAAGATAGATACTGACAGCGCTGAGGCCAAAATAGCATCCATTGTGTACCCAGATGTCTTTAAGAAAAGTATTTTTCGTATTCCTTCTCATTTCCCTTTAGTGAGCTTTCCACACCTGCCAGTTTGGGTAGGATTCATTCACATCAAGGTGGACCGCAGGCCCTTGGGTCTAAGATTTTGATAAAGTAAACCACTGTGGCACTTTTTTATGACAGTCATTTTAAAAGCTATGTACGCAATACTATATAGCCCTTTTAAACAGCTGCTCAAACATGATAACCAGTGTTTCAAAGGCTTAATCAATTCTTTTACTGAAATATATTCACCATAAAAATATACAGTGTGGAGCAGGCAATGTGTTGACATAGAAGCAATCAACATTTATGTCACCTTGAAGTCCATGGGTGCACACTTACCAATGAATATGAAATGTAACACTGAAATACTCGAAGCTTTATGTTTAAATTGTTCAGCATCTGGAAAATTTTAACAGTTTTATGGTTTAAAGTGTCATCCCGAGTGCAAATTTATTGCACGTGTCATAATACCATAATGATACGATAATCATTATGGCTAGTTAGGATGGGAAGTGATGGTGTGCCAGGGATGCTGATGGGAGCTGCTAAAACATCTTACTGTGATATTCACTTAAAAGCTTTCAGATGTATTTAATTTATTTGCACAGACATTTCACAGACCATCATAAGTGTCATGTGGGGAAAAGAATTAATAATACATGTATCTATACACAGTCACTGCACGTGACACTTCATTTGGGTGTAGTGTGAGCAATCAGAAGATTTTCTAATGGGAAATGGAATAGAAACTAAAATAAAGCAGTGATGTGTTTTGGTTTTACTTGTTTTCTTAGCCTACAGATCATGAAAGTAGTATACTTTGCTTCTTGGAAAGAATAAAGGCCTCATTCAAACAAATGAATATTTGTATAATTTTTAAAGTAGTGTAATAATTTGAAAAGAAAGGTTTCTATTATTGAGTGAATTACATAATTGAGCTCTTCATTCTTTATTTAGTCTTTGTGGCTGAAAAGTAAGTACATATATTTGCATTCTTTCATTTATTTCCCGTTTCAAATAGTACCTTAGCTGTGCTAAATTGCTTTACCGCTGTGTATTCAGCACAATAAACTCAAAAGAATAGTAAGGCTTTTACTATTTTCTACAACAGAAAAAAAAAACTTAAGTAATTTGAACTCTTTTGTCTCTATATAAATGTATAATGTTACAAATGGGCTTTATTCTTTCCTTCTTATCACAAAATTTAAAGCATTAAGGTGGTTTTTATTGTTATTTAAATATTTTTTATTATTAAAAATGTTAATGTTTTAAAAACAGGGGATACCTTCCTTTAAATTGCAAAATCTGATCTTAACTTTGTAACTATCAGCAAGTTTGCTGATGACACCAAG
>NW_010192823.1:0-354 GCF_000695765.1 Mesitornis unicolor | reverse complement strand
TGATCTGTAGGGTGTCCTTATGATCTATAGGTTGCCCACATGATCTATAGGGTTCCTAGCCCCATGGGTGCCCACATGATCTATAGGGTGCCCACATGATCTATAAGGTGCTTGTATGATCTATAGGGTGCCCACTCCCTTAGGATGCCAATATGATCTATAGGGTGCCCAGTTCCCTAGGGTGCCCCAGCACAGCCCATGGGTGCCCACATGATCTATAGGGTGCCTGCATGATCTGTAGGGTGGTTGTATGATCTATGGGGTGCCCACTCCCATAGGGTGCCAAAGCACAGCCCATGGGTGCCTTATGATCTATAGGGTGCCCTTATGATCTATAGGATACCCACATGATCT
>NW_010192822.1:79649-79876 GCF_000695765.1 Mesitornis unicolor | reverse complement strand
GGTCCTCCACTCAGGAGCTCTTCGCCTCGATTTCCACGATCAACATGAGAGCTCTCTATGTAGTGAGATATAGAAGTGGGTAAAAGCAAGGCATCAGCTGGCTGAGAGATGAGAAAAATAGAGTATCCAGTCAAGTGTGTGTATCATCGCCGCATCCATGTGAGATGTAGATCCAGCACTGAAGGCAGGTTTGTCTCAGGAAATCAGTGGCAGCGCCAAAACTTTTT